>NC_067475.1:108785360-109085360 GCF_947179515.1 Apodemus sylvaticus
AGGGGTCTGGTGGAATTTTCCACTTTCTGAGCTGACCTCTTCATTCTAATGTTCCTAAATATAACGTGCTCAGTCTGTATAGTGTTACTTGTATGTACATTTTCAGGGAAAATTGTTTAGTATCAGCCAGTTAGTTTCAAAACTTAACACATTTTTAAGAAATTGTATATTCCTTTTTCATGCATATCAAGATCTAGGCTATTGGAAGTCAATAGAGGCTGGTAGGATGAAGAGAAATCATGAGAACTGCTGGCTTCTTTGGAAACAACTGAGTCAAAGGTGAATGTTGCTCCAGAAGCACCACATTACATCACCTTGAATTGTATCAAATTGATCCTTACACAGAACCACAAACATCTTGTGGCAGATTACTTTAACCCACAGACTAACACAGAAACATGCAAAATCTGAGTAAAATGTACGATTTAACCTAGAACTTTACCAATCTATTCACACAGATGAGAGTTAGAAAAGTGTCCAAGAAAAATATGAACTGCTTGAATTTCTATTTTTCAAGTTATTTCTTCCTCAAAACTAGTAAAATTGTGCAATACAATTTTTGCTATCATAATAAAAGACTCTTCTCACATATCCTCACAGTTTCTCTCCCTCTCCCTCTCCCTCTCCCCCTCTCCCTCTCCCTCTCCCTCTCCCTCTCCCTCTCCCTCTCCCTCTCCCTCTCCCTCTCCCTCTCCCTCTCCCTCTCCCTCTCCCTCTCCCTCTCCGTCTCTTTCCTCTCCTCTCCTCTCCTTCTCACTCTTTTAAAACAAAACTGATTTTTTACAAAACAAAAGAACTGGCATTTAATTGGCAAGGGAAAATGGACAAGGGAAGCTGTATTAAAGAATAACTGGAAAATGATGTCTGCTTAAACACAGGGTAGAATTCTGCTATGAATCCAACTGAGCAATTTAGCTCATGTTTCTCTGAGGCACAAGAGATATAAGCATTACTAAAACAATAAGTCATCCTTTGGAACAAAGCCACAATAAAAACCATCCCTAAATGTTGGTATAAGAAATGTTGTTAAATATAGGCTTTTTAATTTTAAAATCTCTGGAAGAACTTGTTGGTTGTTTTGTTGCATGGGTCTATGGATCTGGAGCTAAATGCTGAACAATGATCTTCAGTCACAACAAACTTTAATAAACCTTCCAGATATCCAAGTAGCAAGTCATTCCCAATAAACATTTGTCTTGTATACACAAAATGCATTGCTATAATTATATCTAGCCATTTATCTTTGAAACTAAGAAAAAGAAAATTTTATATTTAATTCTTTTTATTAACAACAATTTCATTTCATCATCTCAGTGCAAGTTTTTTTCTACTTAACATATTCCTTCTTTTTGAATAACTTATGTTGGTATCAAGAACCAGTTTTGCAGATTGGCTCCAAACTCAGGAATGTCATACATAGGTGACACCTGTTGCCATGGCACCATCTTACCTTCCCAGAGTCCACTAGCCACACTTAGCTGCAAACAGGTTACATCACAGCCTAAGTAAAAGACAAACCCTTCCCCACTTTCATCCCTTTTCCCTTTGTCTTTCTTTCTTTTCCCCCTTTGTCCTCAGTAAACCTCTTCCACATGGAACTGCTTTGGCCTGGTGTGGTATGTTCAGACACTAGCCACTATTTTAACATTTCAGTTTATTTTACACAAGTTTTAATTAATATGTAATGTGGATGCTACAGACAAGTTTAGGCAGATATTTACATGGAGACTGTAACAACTGAAGAATTGAAAAATGAGCTCATTTTAGCTTGCATAAACATAGAAACTAGTCGCTAGGATAAAGGAAAATTTAACTATTTCAAACTTAATGATGGATTAAAGAAAAAACTATTGCCAATTATGCTTCTTCCGTTGTGCTTTTCTGGTTATGTTTTTTCTTTCATTTCCATCAATTTTGTTGTCATTTCTTATCTCAGAGGTACAGGATTAAGAAACACTTTATTCTCAATAAAGGCGATGAGCAGAATTTAAAGCATTCCTAAATATGTACAAAAGACTATTATATCTGAGGAAATTGGTATATACTTGTTTGTATGGATATGTATGATAAGATTTAGAAAAAGAAAAATGTGTAACAAGGGTTGGCATAGGTGAGGGGAGAGGAATGCTTTGACTTTTTATCATGAAGTAAAGTGATACAACCATCATGAGTGGGGATGAGGGGTAGGGAGTCAGATCAACCCAAAGCTTTCTCAGTAGCGCTGATGAGAACTTGAGTTCTGTATCCTTGCCTAAGAGTGGACTTAGCAAGGCTAGTCTAGGGCTGGAGCCAGTACCTCAGAGGAGTCCTGGTTGTGTCTTCTAAGGACCTGACTCTCTTCCCAGGGCTGTGGTTTTCAGCCCTTAGGCAACATGTCTGATGTATGCTGTCTTCTCCTTACTTTGCTCTCCGCTTACCCTGGTGATTTACCCTTGCAAATTAAATACTTCAATTATTTTTGTCTTTCTTAGTTTTTATCTCTAGCTCAACCACTTCACACCTCACTATTGAGGAGCCTTATTCATGAAGTTCACATCAAGTGTAGAGTTTCTAAACAATAGGAATAGATCTACCACATGATGTGGCTAAAACACCCACAGGCTTATTTCCAAAGGACTTTATATCCCACCAAAGAGACACCTGTTTATTCTTGTTTATTGCTGCTCTATTAAAAATACTGAGAACATGAACATGGCCTGTCCATCAACTGATGACTGGACAGTGACAACATGATACAAATACACAATGTAATATGTGCCATACAAAGAAATGAAATTGTGAAATTCGCAGGTAAGAGGGTGGGGCTGACGATAATCATTCTGAGTGAGGTGACACAGATCCAAAAAGACAAATGCTGCATGTCCTCTTTTATATGTGGATGCTAGCTTTGAATTTTAGACATGTGTGTTTCAATTGAAGTATCCATAGAAGGTAAGGAACTAATAAAGAACCATAACTCAGATGTCAGGGGAAGGAGAATAGAAAGCAGGTGTATGAAGAAAGATGGTAATAATAGAAAAGAAAGTATTAAATGGGTGGGAAAGCAGGGTAAAGGATGATAAATGAGGAGAAATAATTAATGATGAGGGCCTTTGAAAATTCCATGTAACAATGCATTACTGTAGTAGTTTCCTAAAATACATATACTTATATATAATATATATGTAGATCATTATACTTATGCATATATGTTTACATATACATATGTAAAAGGAGTTAAAATGGAGTTAGCTTATACTCAGCAGATGATGCCACCCCCAACACCATAGGCTAACAAACGAAAAGCCAGTTGTCATGTATGGGCTACCTCCTTTCGAATTTCTGTTATGTGAGGTTTCTAGACCCCCTCAAACATCACATGCTATTGTTACTTTTCTTCTTTTACTTTCTTGAATGTGATGGTAAATTCTACTGCTGAAGACATCATATATGTGCAGTATAGGGCATGGAGAAATCAATCAAGCTGGCCCTGACCTGGAAGGTTCATCTCTAATGGATAGCTTTAATTAAGCTGGAATATTCTAGGCAAGGGGAAAGGGGGGGGGAGAGAGAGAGAGAGAAGGGGGAGGAGGAGGAGGAAGAGGAGGAGGAGGAAGAGAAGGAGGAGGAGGAAGAGGAGGAGGAGGAAGAAGAAGGAGGAGGAGGAGGAAGAAGAAGAAGAGGGTAAATAAAGAGAAGAAAGATGAAAGAAAGAAAGAAAGAAAGAAAGAAAGAAAGAAAGAAAGAAAGAAAGAAAGAAAGAGAGAGAGAGAGAGAGAGAGAGAGAGAGAGAGAGAAAGAAAGAGAGAGAGAGAGAGAGAGAGAGAAGGAAGGAAGGAAGGAAGAAGGGAGGGAGGGAGGGAGGGAGGGAGGAAGGAAGGGAGGGAGGGAGGGAAAAGTACAATCTTACACAGCTGTGAACCCTGATAATAACAATAACAACTGGAATGAGAAAGTATGACCACTGGTGCAGATATTATGATAGTAACCAATCACTTTATGACTAGATTAACGACTCACTCATGTCACAAGGTGGAAGTTAGGGCTGGTGGCATTAACTGTGCAAATAACCTGTGACTAGCTAGGTCATAAGCCCTAGGGGGCCAACCTAATGCTATTACACTGTGGACAGATTAATAAACAAAACCAAAAGGCCAAAGGTTTCATCTTTATATTCATAGATGAGAGCAAGTCTTGATGATCATCAGAAGAACTTAGTTTTTGTGGTAGAAGGCTATGAATACAGAGAACCAAAACTGTTCTGTGTACAGGAAATGAGAGTTTATGGAATTATAAAATGAATATGTATATCACATACCATCCCCCAGCCCAAAGTTCTGGAAGTATTGCAGAAGAGGAAGCAAAAAGATCATAAGATCCCAGAAGTAGTAGACATTTTCAGTAGAACAGTAGTTGCTGGAGGGAGTCAGTTTTCTTTAGGGATCCCGGCCCCCAGAGGCTACCTATACCTAATAGGCAGTGGTATATTCATGCACACACAAGCAATGTTAAGTGGACTTAGTGGGTTTTTACAAAATGAATGGAGGATGAATATGATCAAAATATATTATATGCATATATGCAATTCTTAAACAAAAATTTAAAAAGAAAATATTTTACATCTATTAATAAGTTTAGATTGGCTAATAAATCATAACTCTAATCTGTGTTTATAAAAAGATTCAAAAAGATGTTAGCTAAGACAAGATGATGTAAGATACATTTTAAATAAATAACAGGTATAACATTTATTCTAGACAAAGTAAATTAAGACTCACAAACATAAAATGAGTCCAGAAAAAGTACACCTTATAATGCTAAAGTTTAAATTCCAACTAAAAAATATATATAAATATCTGTACTTAGTATAGTAGCTACTTGGCAAATCAGACACCAGCAGAAATGCAGGAATAAAAAGTCAGAAACAAGCTAATGATGATAAATTAACACTTCCCTGCCAAAACAAAACTTCAAATGAGATAAAAAAAAAATGTTAAATGTCAAAGTTCTTAATAATGAAATTAACAAAACAGATTTTTAAAATGACAGTTGGCAGCAACTTAGGCCTGGTGTGTCAGAGAAGTTGGTGACACCTGGATACTCAGTACTTCTTAAGGCAGAGAGGCTTCCAAGAACAGTACTATACTCTAAGTAACAGACATTTTAAAGAGGAGACGAGGACAGACCCAGAATAGCAATGGTGCTGACAGATAAGATCTTGGATAAGGTTTCCCTCACTGTGATGGAACACCATGCCAAACAACGAGAAGAAGAAAACGTTTATTTAGCTTACACTTCCACATCACTGTTTATCATTGATAGGAACTCAAACAGGGCAGGAACCTGAAAGCAGGAGCTGATGCAAAGGCTATGGCTTGCTCACATGGTTTGCCTAGCCTGCTTTCTTATAGAGCCCAGGATCACCAGCCCAGGGATGGCTCCTCCCACAACAGTCTGGGCCCTCGCCCACTATCATTAATTATAAAAATGCTATAGATGCTTACAGCCTGATACTATTTATGGAGGCATTTCTCCATGGCACATACAATGCACGTGCAATGAATGAATCCTCCCTTCTCAGTATTGGCCACTTGGCACTCCAGGGAGCAGCTGAAAGATACTATTACATAAAGACCCAGGCTGCTCCAGTGGCTCAGCAGCCAGAAACTTTCTGTCAACCACACCTTTTGGAAACTCACATGGAGTACCATAGACTACATACTAAAACTGAAATCATGCAGCAATTCGTTGGGTAGAAACATGATACCCAGAGTCTTCCAGGGAACTTTTGTACAGGCTCCAAAACTCACACTGGGCAATTAGAAAGACTGCACAGTAGTGGCACCAGCGTTCACAATCAGATTTCAGAAGGATTGCCCAGAGGTATGGAGTTGTACCCACTAGGCAGAAAGCACCGCAGGAGATAAGGGTGCTTTCTAGGGATGACTAACTAGGGATGTGTCCAGCACTAGTGACCTGACATCATAAAGGGAATGCCCAAGAGTAAGAGAAGTCTCTGGGAACTAAGGAAGGCATGCCAAAAGACTAGAGACTGAAATCAGGAATCAGGCAAGACAGCTTGCATCCTCTGTATCCTCTTCCACCTCTATCCCCTTCACACTTACTCCTCTGTGATGCCCAAGATCAGTCTACATGTCAGCTACCTGCTGCTCACCCCTGCCCTGCACCTCTACTTTTCTCTCTCTTGTTCTCTCTCCCTATTCTTTCCCTTTTAATTTTCTTCTCAAAAAAAAAATTATGGTCTAGATGAGTTTGCAAGGTCCATGACCCAGAATTCTGATGATGTTACTATTTCTATGTCTTTGTCTCCCTTTTTGGTCTGCCTCCATCTAAAAACGCCTTTTGCTGTGTCCTTGGTCCTTTGTGTTCCCCTTCTACTTCTTATCTATAAAACCAATATTAATTACTACTCTTACTTTTCCTGTTCCATTTTCCCTTTCCATTCATAAGTAAAGCACACTAGATAATATATTAATGACCACATAAAATCACTGCCTTTTAGTTTATATCATTTTATTTTTATATTGAGCTTACCCTATGACAATAATTTTTGTTTCTAGCAGTATTCTAGTCTCAGGGGAGTACTTGGGATTAAGTCTGACACTGTGGATACCAGCCTAGTAAAAGAAAACAGCTCCTCAATTACACTGTAACCTAGTCCATGTTTAGCATTCTACTAAAAGAATAAAGGTGGTTAATTGTTTTTAATCACCCAATGACTTAATCCCAAATATGCAAATCTTAACACACACACACACATATACACACATACACACACTATAAACAAGAAATGAAAAACTGAAGCAATATGACTCTTGAAAAAAATAAAGCAATCCAACAGTGAGGGCTAAAAGTACATTAGATGAAATATTGGATAAAGAATTCAAAATAATAATTATAAATTCATTGAGATGAATCAAAGGACACACTAATACATTACTAAGTGAAGTTCAAGTGAACACAGATTAATAACAATATGTAGGTTAATATATGAAAATATAATTCAATAAGAAGAAATTCTGAAGAAAAAAATAAAGTAGTAGACAGTCTGGCACATAGAATATATCAGAGAAGAACAAAACATCAGGTAAACGGAGCTCTCCCCTATATCATATTATAGGTAAAAATACTAAATAAATAGAAAAATATAAATATGTCCATGAGGTACACAGAAGAATAAGTGCTAGATGTTTGAGAATTTGCCTAGCCATTGTAAAATAACCATCAGAATCCACTTGCTTACAGAGTTAGAGAATTACAGTTTCTAGAAAGAAAATCTGGTGTAAAATAAACTACATGTCCTAAGTCAAGACTGTCCAGTTTAAGCTCTGAATCCACCATGTGAGCTGTATGATCTTGTACAAATTCTTCTATCTCCTTGTGCTTCTAAGTCCTCTTTGTTTAGTTCATATAAAGGTTAAAGATAGATGTCTATAGGAAATAAGATGCTTAGCATGCATTTCAAGGATGTTTGTCTGTGGCCATGATATTTTAAGCTAAAGGCTTTTAAAAGCCATTTTCTTAGAAAGCTTTCAGCTGTATATTAAAGAAATCTCTACTCAGAGCTAGAAAAAAAGGGCCACTGGCCCAGAGAACTCACAATTCTTCCAGAGGACATAAGGCTGGTATCCACCACATACATGGTGGCCCTGTAGGTATATGATATAAATGAACTAAAGCATGCAAACAAAAGCAAGCATCAACAAAAAGTTTAAAAAAGAAAGAAATCTCCATTTAATGTCTCATTTTAATGCTTAATTCATTAAGCAGTCTAATCTTTATCTGCCTGTAGAGAGACCCATTTAATCATATTCAACTGTCAAAACCCAAATGTGTAGAAATAGCAAGAGAACAATCTAAACAGCAGCAAAACATGAAGAAAACTTTGACCAACTGGCAAACACCAAATTTCTCTAAAAGATCAGTTATTTCTCAGGTCAAGCCTGAATTTCCATGGCTGGATACAAGGCCAAAACTTGTTATGTATAACTACTCAAAAAGATGCCAAAAGCATAGATTTTTATGGTCAATTTTCCAATTTGGAAATGTTGTCACCCAAAGTAAAACTTAAGAAAAAGGGATAGAAACACAGGCAAGTAGTTCGATATTAGTATGATGGCCTAGCATGTGCCAAGTCCTGGGTTCAGTACTCAGCAAAATACACACACAAACACACACACACACACACACGCTCATGCAAAATTAAAAACACACACAAGCTTACGCAAAATTAAAAAAGAGAAAAGCAAAACTCTCGAGTGTTTTTTGGCTAAGCCAGATATATGAGGCAAATTTGAGCTACAGCTACCAATTTTCTAACTTTGAAGGGAAAACATAAAATGTAAGAAATGTGTGTTCACTGATGGAAAAAAGTATGAAAGCAATTTGTGTCATTCTGTCACACACTAGATGTGCATGTAATTGACATCACAAAACAGACTTACTAGTCATTTCTTAAAATCAAAATGAGGGAAAACACTGTGCCCTTGAGAAAAGATAAAATTTAAACAGTTTCCAAGGGATGTTGCTGCTGTTTCCCCGTGTTGTAAGAGTGCCCACAGTGGGAAAGAATAGCTTAAGTGTTCAGCCCTGGGAAACTCAGACAGACATACCAGCCAATCAACTTCCCCAGCTGGTTTCAGCTGGATGTCATCAGAACCTAATTTGATATTATATCTATCTAGTGATACTTGTTTTTCTTGGCTTACATTTTCAATGATTTATTTCATTTTAATTAGAAAAATAACCACATACTTAGACCTATAAGGTTATATAATAATATGATGATTACTTTCCTCTCTTCCTCATACCCTTCCACGTCTTCCTAATGTGTCTGCCTCCCTCTGACTCTGTTTTCAAACCAGAAGTAAAAACTGAGCTGGGTTGTTACTCTGTCACTTGTTTCTCCACTAAGCACATCCTGGAGCACATTACCTAGCCATGCACATGGGTCTTGTTTGTCAGCTTATTTAAGGACATGAAGCATAGCAGTACATAGATATCTGTAATGAGTCAAGCCATTCCTCTACGAGATGGACACGTGTTCATGAAAAGCTCACTAGCCTCTTCCCACTCCGAATATAGCTGGCTTACCACCTTACACAAATCTCTTTGGACAGATGAGCCAAAGTTGGATAGAAGCTGAAAAGTACTCTTTTTTTTTTTCAATTCTTCTCTTCACATATTCTCTATAAAAGAAACTATTTAAAAAATAGTTAACTCATATCAACTTTGTTGTGATCATAAAAAGAGAAAGAAGCTAGAGAATATGCTCTACAGTGGTGTGGGGGAAGGGGGTCCTCAGCGGGCCCATGCCAAGACACCCCTTCCCCCTGAGGGACCAGACACAGGCCAGTATAGTATAGAATAGAGTTTATTCAGGAAATGGGGAATGGAGCTAAGGGGGTAATAGAAGAAGAGAGAGAGAGAGAGAGAGAGAGAGAGAGAGAGAGAGAGAGAGAGAGAGAGAGAGAAGAGAAGCCATGACCACATGGAGGGGGCAGGGGAGGAGAGCCCAAGAGGGGGCAAGAGAGAGGTTAGGAGAATGTGAGAATAAGAGAGGCAAGAGAGTAAAAGAGAGAGGAAGGCTGAGCAGCCCCTTTATAGTAGGTCAGGCCTACCTGGCTGTTGCCAGTTAACTGTGGGTTGGATCTTAGACAGAATTCTAACAAACATAACACACACACAAACACATACACACACACACACACACACACACACCAAATCATCTTTAACCTATGATAATTGGATTTGTCTGCTTTATTTTATCAAGAAACCATCTTTAATTTTGTTTTTTTAACACAAAATTTTTATCACAATTCTTTAGGAGACATAAGGTGGTTCTTAACTGCCTTTGAAACTGTTCATTGTTCCTATTCCTGTCTATCACTGTCCTTTTATCAACACTGCACTGATGCCTCTAATAGAAACTGAGTCCTTAACACATCCCCCTCCCAAGCTGTAGCTGTCCTGCAGCTTTGGTCAAACTGGATACCTGGAAGGAGAGCTGGGGATGGATGGGATGGACAGACAGACAAGAAAGGAATGAAACGAAGACAAATGTTCTGATCAAGGCCCAATGTTTAATGTTTAACTCTGAATTTAAAGGAGTTAAATTCCCCCTTTGCCAGGATCTCCTCAGCAAAACAAGCTCAGCTGCTCAGTGGGTGGTCAGCTTCTTGCAGGAAGCTGCAGATGTGGCAGAAGAATAGACTTGACCTATATTGGAAGACTCCACCCTAGGTGGGCTAGGTGACTGTGGCAAACAAGGTCTGGTTTAGCCCACTCAAGACCCAGGAAAAGATACACCAAGTGCTAGAAGATTCTGCAGAAGAATGAATAATCTAAGAAAATTTCAGTATGCAATAGCTTGGCTTGATTCATAAAGCAAGCAAAGACTTAATCATTTTCTTCCTTGAACAATCACAACAAACTGTAGACACGACTCTTGCACAAGTGGCCTAAGATTAGGAAGCACTGGAATTTTAAATGGTGTTTGGCCAAGAAGCCAACATGACTATCATTCTCAGTCTGATCAGTTTGCTCACACGGTTGCAGCTTAAGCCTACTGCATGCCACTGGGACTAAAACTTAACAGCAATCTCATCACTGTGAAGAAACACATGCATAGCTTAGTCTTTTTGCTTGAGAGACTAAAGATAGATGTCCATAGCCAGGCAACACTGAGTTGGCTATAGATATGGAACCGCAATTGTTCCAGACCTTATCAGCTTGTATTTGTAAGAGACCAAATTATAACAACTTACATTCCACTGCCCTGGTTTCCCCTTGCATATGACATGTCCAAAGGAAGGGAGATGGCTTCCTTCATTCTTCTGGTATCACACAGCAGCCATTTTTCCCTAGAAAATGTTCTGCCTTAAGACAGCCAGCACCAATGCTTTTTATGTATTCTGGAGAAATGTTGATCTGTTGTTGATGATTTGTTTGGTATCATTCCTTTTTTTTTTTTTTTTTTTGGATTATTCTATTAGCCTGGCTGGAATGTTCCTTCTGTTTTGTGACCATTCTTAGTTCAAATAACTCAAAAGCTGAGTGGCCTACAATTACTTGGGTTATTTTCCTCAGTGCAATGGTAACTAAACTAATTTTTGTTCTTGTTGGTGGTGGTGGTTATATTACACTGGGAGTATAAGATCGACATCGGCATAATATTTCCAAAACTCAAGAAGTAGGAAATATATGAGCATATCTAAAGTCTGAGTGAAAACTAAAGCCTATCCATGAACATCTCCTATGTTCCTTTTAACAGCCCCATTTTGCACAACAAGGACATTGCTCCTATCAGGGGTCTGGAGGACCTTGGAGGTGATAAACCTGGTTTCTGCCACTGGATGTCAGCATTTTCATTGACAAGATCAAGGTTGCCAGTTTCTAACCTATCAAGTCCAAGTGAGTGGCAGAAGTATGTATTGGTGTGTCATATTGTATGACAACAATCCTTACATGCCCCTGGTATAGCAAGAATAAATTCTTAATGGCATCTTAGAAGTCACAGGCCACATTTGTGCAGTGTGGGTGATTCCTACAACATAAAAGCTATACCCTGGAGCAAGATCTTGTGACCAAAGCTTTCCACTCCACTACCTACTCTCTGTCTTTGGTACCACATCTGAACCTATTGCCACTGAGTGTAAGGACAGCAGAGAACGTAGAACACAGAATTGATTTTTAAATAAAGAGGCAGTTACATTCTAGTTGTGGCTCTAAAACAGACAATATATGGGAGAGGAATTAATATCAACTTTTGGAGAAATGATTAAATGTGTAAATAAATAAAACTACTTTTTGAAAGTTAGGGGAGTGGCACAATTTCTTCACAGAGACACTGAACAATCTACTCTTTCTTCATGACTTAGAAGTGAAATAAATCTAGGCTTTACAGAATTCTTTCCAGGGATCAGCATCTATGTGCAAACAAAGTTCTTAATGCCAAATAAACCACATCAGCTTCTGGACTAAGGAGAGTGAGACACTCAAGAACTGCAACTGTGCAACTGTCTTAGTTACTATTGCTTCAACACAACACCATGACCTAAAAGCAAACTTGAGAGAACAAAGTTTATTTGGCTTACAATTCCACAATACTGTTTGTCACTGAAAGAAACTGGGACAGGAACTCAAGCCAGGCCTGACTTGAGGTAGGAGTTGATGCAGAGGCCATAGAGGAATGCTGTTTGCTTGTTTCCCATGGCTTGGTCACCCTGCTTTCTTATAGAACTCACGACTACCTGCCCAGAGATGACACTATCCACCGTAGGCTTGCCCTCCCCAATGGATTACTAATTGAGGAAATGCCTTAGAGCTGGATCTCATGGAGGCATTTCCCCAACTGAGGCTCCTTCCTCTCTAATGACTCTAACAAGTTGACACACAGAACCAGTCAGTACATACACTATCACTTAGTAAATGAACGACTTTTGGGGGTTGTAACCATGTTAAAGATTAATGTTATTGCCTCCTGAATAAATTTGAAAGAAAATGTTTGTACTGGCTAGTTTTGTGTGTCAACTTGACACAGGCTGGAGTTATCACAGAGAAAGGAGCTTCAGTTGGGGAAGTGCCTCCATGAGATCCAGTTGTGGGGCATTTTCTCAATTAGTGATCAAGGGGGGAGGGCCCCTGGTGTGTGGTACCACCTTTGGACTGGTGCTCTTGGGTTCTATAAGAGAGCAGGCTGAACAAGCCAGGGGAAGCAAGCCAGTAAGAAACATCCCTCCATGGCCTCTACATCAGCTCCTGCTTCCTAACCTGATTGAGTTCCAGTCCTGACTTCCTTTTGTGATGAACAGCAATGCAGAAGTGTAAGCTGAATAAACCCTTTCCTCCCCAACTTCCTTCTTGGTCATGATGTTTGTGCAGTAATAGAAACCCTGACTAAGACAATGTTCTCTCTCCTGTATTCTGTATTTGTTCTCTCTTTCCTCTGTCTCCTCTCTCTCTCTCTCTCTCTCTCTCTCTCTCTCTCTCTCTCTCTCTCTCTCTCTCTCTCTCTCGCTATTAAGCCTCAAGGAGATTCTGACCAGATATAGCAACTTGGTCTTCAGCACCCCAGTACCAAACCTATAGCAAATAAGTGTGCATATAAGTATTTTGTAGCAGTACTAGACACTTTAACCTGTATAAATATATAGGTTTTTTTTTCAATTTTGTTGTTTTGAAGGCATATTTATTCCTCAAAAGTTAGACTAGACAGGAGCTGGAGTTAAGGACACTAGAATCTTCTGGTGACTTCATAGATAAGGATGAATTGTAACATTAAGGGAGCCCTTAGAAAGTACAAAGTAACATTGCATTTCAGATTCAATCCACATACAATGACTATGTCCAGTCATCAAAACTGATTTGAATTGCAGCTAACATTAGAATTCCCCACTTTTTCTATTTAATTATGTTTAATATAGGTTCTAGATTTTGCAACTTATTACATTAAATTTCAAGAAGTATCCCTAAATTAATATTTTAATTGGAATAATATAATTTCTCAACTTTATGAAAAAGGCAACTTTTCAATGATAGACAAAAATCACATCAACAAACATGCCTTAAAGTTTTACCTAAGCAGCAAATTTTGAAGAAATCAACAGGTAACACCTATAATCATTTTCTATATCTACCATCTACTTGAGTACTTTAGATTATGTGCACATGCATGCATGCGTGCACATTCCCTATTCTAAAACATCTAATATCTTGGTATACATTTATTGAGCTTGATTTCTGACTGTTTTGTCAAATTAAAACTAATTTCCAAAGAAAACTAAGCTAAATAAGAAAAATAAGCAAATAAACATAGGCTAAAACTAAGCTCATTGAAATCTCATCCATTAAATAGCTCATTGAAAGTCCATAAGTGTGCATCAACATGAATTACCTTTTATGCTTAAGAGAACCAAAGAGATTTCATTCAGGGCACAACAAAAGTGTCCTGCAAATGAGACCACTCTTTTCCTCTGCTTGCCAATTTGACCTGAGTTCAATTAGCAGCGCCAAATCAACTCAATGGAACACGTTGCAAATTGAGCAATCCCGAGGCAGTGTTTCCAGAGGACAGACTGAATCATGTCATGCTGTTAACTAGAGAGTCGCGGGCAAGTCCATTCCAAACAGTGAGAGCAGATGGAGAGCAAAGGACAGAGCCAAGTGTCAGGACCAGGCACGCCACACCACCCTCTGATTTAAGAGACAACCATAGAATCATAGCCCAGTTTTAGGCCAAATGTCAGGACCAATGAGCAGGCATAGCACTGAACAAAGAATGTCTGCAGACATGAAGAGTGTTGAGCACAACACTATAAGAATACTGCTGCACAACATCTGTGACTTCAGCTGGAAAGACTTGATGGCTAGAAATTTATCCACAGATGGATGGCGTTTTCTGAAGTCTCATTTGCTCACATGTTTAGCATTTGATGCTGGCTATCAACTGGAAACTTGGCAAGGGCTGCTGAGAGAACCCCTCATGGCCTCTCTGTTTGCCCTGGGTTTTTTATCTCAACATGTTTCAAGCAGTCAACTTGTTATGCTGTTGCTCAGGGATCCACAAACAAGGATCCTTGGGAGCGAGGCAGAAGCTAGTGTCAGCATTGTGGTCACGCCAAGGTCCTTTTGCTGATTGTAAGCAAATTGTTCAGAAACCAGGGATGAGCACACATGCTGGCTTCATCCAGCAACTGATGAAAACAGATGCAGGGACCCACAGCCAAACATCAGGCAGAGTTTAGGGAGGCTTGTATAAGAATCGAGCCATCCAAATGGGTCAAAGGCACCACAAGAAAAACCTAAAGAGTCAACTAATTTTGGCACCTGGGGGCTCATGGAAACTGAACCAGCAACCAAAGAGCAGATAGGGGCTGGGCCTAGGCCCACTACACATTTGAAGATGTGCATCCTGGTCTTCATGTGGGCTCCCTAACAAGTAGAGAGGAGGCTGTCTAGGTCTTTGTTCACTGCCATGGAATCTCTTTCCCCTAGCTGGACTGCCTGGACCAGCCTCAGTTGGGGAGAATGAGCTCAGTCATGCTGTGACTTGATATCCCAAGGCAGGTTGGTACCCAAGCTGGGGTTAGAGGGTGTGTTTCTCCTTCTCTCAGGAGAAGGGGACGAGGTAAGGAGGGGAAGAATTTATGAGGGTGGGACTGGGAGAAGAGGAGGAAGCTACAAACAGTATGTAGAGCAAATAAATAAACTAATATATTCAATGTCGACTGTATATTTTCAAATAAATAAATAATGTGTGTGGTATAGTGACTCAGGCTCAACTCTTTAGGCCTTTGAGCTGTCCAATACACAAATTCTGAAAAAGTTACACCTGAATATATATATAACCAAGAAACAAGAATCTGTGGACCAAAGAAACCTGAGGGCTTTGCACAACCTAAGACAGTCATCACCAGAGAAGGAGTGAGAATTCAGGATGTCAATTACGCTACAGCTGTGATAAGATCTAGATTATTGTCCTTGAGAACCTGGTTCATAAGCATGAGATTGATAAACTATACAGTCTCAACGAAGAGGAGATCTGGACAATTAACAACAGTTTACATTAGAAAAACAATTAGAAAAGCAAGATCAACATGATATTATACTTTCATGTTTATCTCAACAGCTAGAAGATAGGATCTTTAATGTTGAAGAGACAGATATATGTGAACTGATTTTCACATTATGCAACTTGTACATGTATAAAGGCATTATTCAGTACCCCATTAATGTGTACAGCTTCTGAATTTTTATGTTATCAGTTAAAGCATAAAATGTTAGAACTCACGTTTCATGACTAATTTTTCAAGGAAAAAGAATTGTGCTATAATCAGCTGTAATATAAATCACCTACAAATATCATTTGCAGATTAATGAATATATGTAATGAAACAAAATTTTCTGCAATGTGCATTATTGATTAAAATGATTGTGTGTCATCACTTCTGAAAGATCCTGCTATACCACTCCTGGGCATATACCCAGAGGATTCCCCAGCATATAATAAGGATACATGCTCCACTATGTTCATAGCAGCCCTATTTATAATAGCCAGAAGCTGGAAAGAACCTAGGTATCCCTCAACAGAAGAATGGATGCAAAAAAATGTGGTATATATACATAATGGAGTACTATTCAGCCATTAGAAACAATGAATTCATAAAATTCTTAGGCAAATGGATGGAGCTGGAGAATATCATACTAAGTGAGGTAACCCAGTCTCAAAAGATCAATCATGGTATGAACTCACTGATAAGTGGATATTAGCTTAGAAACTTTGAATACTCAAGACATAATCCACATATTAAATGATATCCAAAAAGAATGGAGGAGTGGCTCCTGGTTCTGGAAAGACTCAATGCAACAGTATAGAGGAAAACCAGAACAGGGAAGTGGGAAGGGGTGGGTGGGAGAACAGGGGGAGGGAAGGGGGCTTATGTGACTTTCAGGGAGTGGGGGGCCAGAAAAGAGGAAAACATTTGAAATGTAAATAAAAAATATATCGAATAAAAAAAATGATTGTGTGTGTGATAAGGTGATGTATGGGAGAGCTTCGTTTTTATTTTTCATGACAAGAAGCTAACATAATTGTAATAGTCAGAAACTGGAAACAATCCAGATGTCCCTCAACTGAAGAATGGACACAAAAAAATGTGGTTCATTTTCACAATGGAATACTATTCAGCTATTAAAAATGAGGACATCATGAAATTTGCAGGCAAATGGATGGAACTAGAAAATATCATCCTGAGTGAGGTAATGCAGATCCAAAAGTTTATGCATAGTATGTACTCACTGATAAGTGGAAATTAGCAAAAAAGTACAGAATACCTATGATACAATTCACAGACTGTAAGAAGTTAAACAAGAAGGAAGACTCAAGTAAGGATGCTTCAATACCACTTAGGAGGAGGAACAAAATAATCATGGGAGACAGAGGAGGAGAAACTGGGTGGGGTTGAGGAGGGGAAAAGGGAACAGGATAAGGTACAGAGGGAGACAGGTGGGAAGCCCAGAGGGTCAGGAGAATGAATGAAAATATGCCTCTAGGCAAGACCTCTTGAGAAGGAGGAACACAGTGAGTTTGGCTGCACTTACTCCACAGGGTGGGTGCTGGGCTGTAGGAAGCACAGACACACCACTCCAGGTGTGGGAAAGCACAGTCTGAGACGTGGGAGATGTGTGGAGCTGATTTGGGGGTCATGGGCTTCTCAGACTCTTTGATATCCAGGTGTTGCTGGGAGTTAAGGAAGAGCAGAGAGTTGGGGACCCACGGGCTGGGAACAGCATCTAGCCTGGCCAAGGGAAGAGGGGAGGCTCTGGCTTGTCCCAGTGGGAAGATTGTCCTTAGCTTGGCTGGAAGTGCAGAGAGGCCTTCTACAGGAGATTAGGCTGTGGCTGTAGGCAAAGGCCTTCTTCGTGGCTCCCCATGGTAGATCTTGATGAAAAGAGACAGTTCATGGTAAGAAACAGTTTATTGTCATGGCTGAAAATGCATGCATAAAACCATACCCCACCAACTGGATCTAACAGATTAAATACCTTTTACAGGGAGAAATGTCTGGGCAGGAAAGCTTATTGACTAAGCCCTTTGGGACAGGTACCTCATTAGCATAGAGAACTCTGTTTTGAGCCTAAGACATATTTCTTTTATGTGAGAAGCATGGCACGTGTTCTAAATCAGGTAGGGAGCTGGGAGTCACCTAAGCTTCAGGTGTGTGCCTACCAAGTCTCCAGATCTCAACCAGCTCTGCCTTACCAAACGTCCTGGTGTACAGCTACTGGGGGGTGGGAACTAGAGGAGGAACCTCTAGAAAGTCCCAGAGCCCTGGGATGTAAGAGGCTCCCCGGACTTAATGGCGGTGACCTTAGCTGAAATGCCCAACAGTGGGGAGATGAAATCTAAAGGGACCATTTCAAGTAGTCTCTGACAGGGCCCCCAGTGGAGGAATGGAGACATCAACCCACCTTCAAAATTTTGACCCAGAATTGTTCTTGTCTAAAAGAAATTCAGGGACAAAAATGGAGTAGAGACTGAAGGAGAGGCTGACCAGTGACTGACCCAAGGTGGGTTCCATCTCATGTACAGGCACCAAACTATGACACTATTCTGTTGTGCTACAGGCAGGAGCCTAGCATGGCTATTCTCTGACTGAGACAGAAGCAGATACTTACAACCAACCACTGGTCTGAGGTCAGGGACCCCGATGGAAGAGTTAGGGGAAAGGGAATGAAGAAGCTGAAGGAGATTGGAACCCCATAGAAAGACCAACAGTATCAACTAATCTAGACCCCTAAGAGCTCCGAGAGACTGATCACCAGCCAAAGAGCACAGAGGAGCTGGTCTGAGGTCCCTGACTTATATGTAGCAGAGACTCCCTTGTCTGGCCTCAGTGAGAGAGGATGTTCCTAATCCTGTAGAGACTTGATGCCCCAGGAAAGCGGGATGCCCAGGGTGTGTGTGTGGGCAAGGGGGCTAGCAACCTCTTAGAGGTAAGGGGTTGGGGGATAGGGTAAAAAACTCTGAAAGTGGGAATCAGGATGGGGAGCAGCAACACGTGGAATGTAAATAAATAAAATAATTAATTTTAAAAATGTCTAAGTATGAGAAATCCTGAAGAATCAACATAAACTGTTATTTAGAAATACAGAGAAGAGAGACAGACAGGAAGGATATAACCACATTGTTTCTGTGGAATGAGGAAAGAAGGCACCGTCAATTTCTGCTTTGATCAAAAGGCATGCAGAAGCAATTTGTGTACAAACATAACATTGCTAAAAATACACAAAAGCAGTAAAGGACCTTCACTGAGCAGCTGACTATGTCTGGAGACGCTTCCAGGGTCTTGAGTTGGTGTCGATGCTGCTGGGTTTATGTTTGGAGAGTGCTCCTGTTGTCCACTGCATGGTGGAGTCTCAGCCCTGTGCTGTACCCCCAGAGAATTTTACTGAATTGCCAAAAGCAAAATGTTGGAGAAGAAAAGGCACTGGAAAGGGTTGATGGTGATTTCTGTGCAAAGCTAGCTAAAACCTATTTTCAGCTTTGTTGGCCACACCATCTCTATAACAAACCCTGTTTTTGTTTTGTTTTCCTTCGTAGCCCTTTCTGGAACACAAAATCCAGTACTAGCTTGTGCCACATTCAGAAAACGGTATTGACTTGTAAGTCCTGCCGTGAAGATGCCTGTCTCACCTTCAGCAAGCTTTGGCTTCCTCTCTACTCTTGACTGTTTTCATGTAATATAACTTCACCTCTGAAGTCTCTCTTCTTTCCAGACAAGAAGCTTTATGTCAAGAGCTTTTAAAAGACAAAAGACAACGACCAATAAGATAATAATAGATAATAAATACCAACAGATAACAACAGGAAAATACAAATAAGTAGAAAGGTGAGGCTGGCAAAGCAAGGTGGGGGAGGCAGAAACGCACCCCTGAGAGGGCTAAAAAGTGAGTCGAACCAATGGCCATATCTCACTCCAGAAAGTCCTAAGATTTGAAAGCCACAGGATCAAGCTTAAGAACAAAACTAACTGATAGAAAACAAGGCAAAGGCAGTCAAATTAAACTAAAAGAACAGAGAAGAAAGATACACTCTGTTTAAAAATGATGAAAAGTCCTCCAGAGGTTAAAAGCAATCGCAATAGTAACGGCACAAGAGAAAAGATGGCGATGAAGCCTACAGTGTTGAGAACAGTGGTCATGCTGCACACAGTATGCACAGTCCTTTTTAAGAAATAGTCTCTGCAGTAAAATCCTCATAAACGGTAACCCTTGGCTGTACTTACTTACAAACAGGGGCCTATCATGACTGCCCAACAAGCAGCTGAAAGAGTCAGATATAATTTACACCCAACCAATAGCCAGAAGCTAGTGATCCCTGGGGTTGAATTAGGGAAAAGCTGGGAAAAGCTGAGAAGGAGAGCGACCCTATAGGAAGACCAGCAGTCTCAACTAACCTGGTCCCCAGGATCTCCCAGATACTGGGCCACCAACCAGGTGCACACACCAGTTAATATGAGGCCCTTATCACATATACAGAGGAGGACTGTCGGGTCTGGGCTCAGTCAGAGAAGATGCACCTAACCCTTGAGAGACTTGGGGCCCCAGGGAGTGGGGAGGTCTGGTGGGATGGGGGTAGGATAGGGCATCCACTTGAAGATGGGGGTTGGGGGAGGAGGTGTGGAATGTCGAACAGTCAGAGGGTGGACCACGAGGGGGATAAAGTCTGGACTATATTAAAGAATAAAAAAAAAAATCTCAATGGCCCCCATTCTCTTTCCTTCAAGCATAGGCATCATATCATGCATCTACTTATCTCTATCTATCCACCCACTCGCAGGTATCCTTCCACCCACCTACAAATGTACATGAAGGTATGCATTCGTTCTATCTATCCTTGACCAAAATATGAAAAAGAGTCAGGAATTTCAAAAGGAAGTCTTAGCAAAGTGAAGCAGTAAGGAAACAGAAGCACTGCGAAGGAGAAGGTAAATATAAGCATGAAGAGAAAGGGGGAAGGGGAAGAGGGGGAGAGAGGAGGTGAGGAGAGGGACATCAGTCGGGAGACAGGAGGAAAGGGGAAAGAGAGAAAAACACAAAATCAGAAACAGCAGCTTCCTTGTGGAAGAAGGCCAACATTAATAGAAGGCCAATGAAAAGGAAACTCTATTCGTGTTTTGTTTAAATCATTTCCAGTCTGTAGAGTGGTATGTCTAATCTAATCAATGAAAGAACCTTAGGGAACCAATTTCAAACCTCAGTTTTTAAAATATGATTACAGTTGACATGACTTATGCTAAATGGAGATAAGGCCTCCCTGTTTGGTTCTCCTGGGATTCAGTCTGAAGATACATTGTCTCAAATTTGTCAGACTTGAATGGGCATATCTGATTTTCTGGCACCCACTTTATAACACTGTATTTCAGATAACTGTGAAAAGTAAAGAATGTGACTGATATTGAGAAACTGAGAAATTATGAATTTTGTTTAATCTAAATCATGTCAGATATAATGGAATTTAAAATGAACTTCTGGTGCACTGAGCAGCTTTTGTTGTTGGTTTTAGTTGGTGTTTGCTTGGTTTCCTTTTCAGGTTGTCTGCTTGCGTAGCCTAAAATGCTTGTCAGTCCTATACACTGTAATAACTTCAGCCTGGTTTCTACTATGAGGAACTGACATGCCTCTGATATCTTCTGCTGTAGTTTGAATAATGTCTTACAGTAGCTCTCAAAAATAAGCTAATGTGGATCTGGATGAGGGTCAATTATGGACAACTGAGAGATGCCTCAGAAAGGATCTACATCACCTGGAAGTACATGATCTGCAGTTTTCCGTCTACGAAATCAGAGAACACACCTCAGGTTCCGTGCTCAGGTGTGGCTGAAACCATGTGGCTGTTTTTGTAGTCTGCCACAGCCTGGGAGGAGTCTTAGACATTCATCTTAGGGGTATACATTAGAAAACACAGCATAAAATTTATAGCAAAAAAAATGTATAGTACAAAAGAAAAACAAATGCTCATACTGTGTCCCAGCAATACCTTCTACATCGCCCCCAAAGCATTGAACAATATTCCACTCCCTCTTCAGTACACATAGACCATGTATCTTTTTTTCAACATCATTGCATGTATACATGTACCAACAGTATAAATCACAATGTCCACATCATGACTAAAAGACCTCCAAATTGTAAGCTAACCAGATGTTAATAACTAAACTGGAGGTAGTCACACACTGCAGTATAGCCCCCTAGAGAGAAGGAAAGGTCTGTGGCTATGCATGGCATTTGGATATGTCCTAGAATAACACTAAGTAAAGGATCTCAGACCCCAAAGAGTGTCCTACATAACTTCACTCGCATTCAGTGAGCAAGACATCAGAAGAATTAACAGTGCTCTGGTTTCTGTCTTAGTGTACATGTGTATATTCAACTTTGGAAAAAATCACTAAGATATACAATGAGAAAACATATATACACACTTTTCTGTGCTTGTTTTTTATACTTTTACTAATGGAAAAAGAGAGAGAGCATATGAGTGCCATCTATAGCCTATAGAAGCCAGAGGTGTTGGATTCCCCTTGAGCTGGAGTTACAGAAAGTTGAGGGCCACCTTATGTGAGTTCCCAGAACTACCTTTGGTTCTCTGCAAAGGACAGTGTATTTCTGAACCACCGGGTTATCTCCCCTCCTCATTTCTTCTAATTTATTCATTTAGTTGTTTATTTACTTTATCTCCTGACCAAATCAAAGCTTCCCCCTCCTCTCAGTAACTCCCTCTCCCCTCTCCTCCCCCATCCACTATTCCTCCCTTTCTTCTCAGAAAAGGGGAGGCTGCCCATGGATGTCATCTAGCCCTGGCTAATCAAGTCGAAGCAGAATAGGAACATCTTTCCCTATTGAAACTAGACAAGGCAGCCCAGTTAGGGGAAAGGGATCCAATGCAGTGTCTAGCAATGCCTCTGTTGGGAGTCCCACATGCAGACCACACTGTACAACTGCTTCATATGCATAACTGTGAAAACAAAGCTATGGTGTGATCTTTCTACCAAATGGAACTTGCAAAAAGTGCATATAAGCACTGTTTACCAAAAAAAAAAAAAAAATATTCGAAAATACCCTTGGCTACAAGCAAGGGGTGGGGGTGGTGGGGGTTGTTCTTGTTGTTCTTGTTCTTGTTCTTGTTCTTGTTTAGAAGGGATTTTCCCCAAATTGAGCACTGAGGTAATTCCAGCACTCACCCAGGACATATAGGCAGGTCATCCTCTTATCAAGTTTGAGGTCATCCTGGGCTATGTGAGCTACTGTCCCAAGGGGAAAGCTGGACGGAAGGGTAGGTGGGAAGGAGGAAGGGAGAGAGGCAAGGGAGGGGCAAGGAATGGAAGGAAGGGGAGGGAGGAGGTGGAGGGGAAAGAAGGCAGGGGGAAGAGGGATGGAATGAAAGGTTTCTTTAAGGATAAGTAAGGTTTATGTGCTACATACTCCCAAGTGGGTGATTTTAGGTATTTCACAGAAAATAAGAATCAGGCAAATCTTACCAACATCTCCCCTCCCCTTCTTTCAAAAGGGCCACAGGGGCATCCTCAAAATGATTTTCCAGGTTACTACAACCAGCCAGCCTTCCTGGCTAGAGGGCAGCAGTCCATTGATATTCAGCTGAACAGGGCACAGGGAGGAGTAAGTAGGTGGATCTGGGCCCTGTGTTAGCAGGCCCAGCCTTCCCAACATTCCAGGCCCCTTGAAACAGCAGGGAAGCTGTGATCACAATCTGCATAGGTATTTTTCTTCTCAACTCTTTTAAAAACAAGGACTAAAAGGAAGTTTAGTGTGTGTGTGTGTGTGTGTGTGTGTGTGTGTGTGTATGGGTGTGTGTGTATGGGTGTGTGTGTATGGGTGTGTGTGTATGGGTGTGTGTGTGTGTGTGTGTGTGTATGGGTGTGTGTGTATGGGTGTGTGTGTATGGGTGTGTGTGTGTGTGTCCATGTGTGCATGCGCGTGTGTGTGTGTGTGTGTGTGTGTGTGTGTGTGTGTGTGTGAGCAGTCCCCATATTCTATGACTCCTGAGATTATTTCCCCCTGGAACCCTGCTCCCTGTAAAATAGCTATAATGACTTTCAGAGTCCAATATGTGACTCACATTCTTTGTGATATGTAAATTCAGTTCCCTAAACATTTTTCATTAATCTCTTGGCTCTGTTCCTGGTGGGCCTGAGCCCATGGACAGAATGATGTTCTAAAAGCTATATTTGTATTCTGGACATTTTAAATTAAGTTTCCTTATGGAAACTCCTGTTCAGACTGTAAGGTCAGCAGTACTAATGGGAAAAACAGCATTGGTGCTGTTTGTTTAAACTGGAACTAGACACTTCTCTCACACTTGCCTATGCCAAAGCGTCATCCAAAGGTCTGGATTCCCCTTCCAGTTTAGCTATACTCTTCTGATTCTGCCACCAAGGCCTGATTGTGGAGTAACGTGCTTAACTGTAGCTATTAAAGCCTCATTACTTAAGCATGTGAGAATTAAAAGTAGAATAAAAGAATAAATAAAAAAACAGACACAAAAAATCATCTGAGTTCCTTTCAATTTTTTCTAGTGCCTGATGCAAGCATACTAAGCAAGCAATAATGATAATCAATGACAGAATTATCAAGGTTTGTTCACTTCTGGTCCCACAATTTAACCACACCATGTGAAAAAGTCTAAGTCTAAAATGGTTTTATTGGTTGTGCTTTAGAACAAAGCTCCACCTGCATCTGATAATGAAGTGAGTGCTTCTAAGGACCCCTGATTGCATGTGACCCTTGGCAACATTTAAAGAACCCACAGGTTTCCTATTTTGCCAAGTCATGGACCCAGGAAAAGTTAGGAATCATCAGGACAATCTGAAAGAAAAGGAAGCAGGAGTACCCCAAGGCCAGAATAATAGGGGATTTTATATCTTTTGGCAGCATGAAGTTACCTCCTAAAAGAAACGTATGACAATGATTACTGAGCCACTGAGAATAGTCATTGGGAAACCATGGAAAGCAGGAGAAGGGCCAGAGTGCTGAAGAGTGGAAAATGGTGCTCCAGTTTTTAGAACAGAAAGAAGATTGGTTTACTGAATTCCAGATCAGAGTATTTAACAAAAAAAAAAAAAAAAAAAAAAAAAAGGAAGAAAGAAAGAAAGAAAGAAAGAAAAGAAAAGAAAAGAAAAAAAAGAAAAGAAAAGAAAAGAAAAGAAAAGAAAAGAAAAGAAAAGAAAAGAAAAGAAAAGAAAAGAAAAGAAAAGAGAGAAATCAAGTTGTTTTGTTTTGCTTTGTTTTTCATACTTAGGGAAGATGTCGTAACAACACCCTTCCTTAGTGTTTCATGATATTCCTCTACTTGATAGGGAGGCAGCAAGCAGAACATTAGTGCATTAAGTGTTGTTTTAGTTCTGTTTTTTTGTTGCTGAGATAACACACTGACAAAAAGCAACTTGAGAATAAATGGATTTATTTAATCTTATACTTTGCATTCTGTCACACAGAGAATGAAGGCAAGAACTAATGTGGAGAACACAGAAGAAGGCTACTTGTAGACTTGACTTACCTGGACTGCTCAAGTAATCACTCAACCTTCCTTCCTTCCTTCCTTCCTTCCTTCCTTCCTTCCTTCCTTCCTTCCTTCCTTCCTTCCTTCCTGTTTTCCTTCATTTTTTCTGCCTTCCTTCCTTGCTTGATTTTTTTCTTGCCTTTATTTTGTGTTAGTACTTTGAGAATTTCATGTAATGTGTTTAGATTATATTCAGATATATATAGGTGAATATATGTCACTCATATAGCCTTGAATGTGTATCCTTCCACTGAAGTGATTGATGGACCAAGAGCTACACACTTAAAGCAAACTACTTCTCCCTTATAGAGAAGCCATTGATTGCCAATAATCCCTCAGTGTTGAGTGGGACTTCTTGCCTATCTCCCTTCCCTAGCCATAAAGCAATGTGGTCCAGCTTGAGCTTACACAGATTTTGTCATACTGTTAAATCTTCTATGAGTTCATACGTGTCACTTCCTGCTGTGTCCAGAAGACACTGATTTCTTGTAATCATACATCTCTGGCTCTCCACTCTTCTACAAAGATCTCTGGGCTTTAGGAGCAGGAGGAGGAGATGCGATATAGATGTACTATTTAGGACTAAGAATTCTGTGGTCTCTTATTCTCTGCATCTCAATCCATTGTGGGTCACTGTGTTACTAACTATCTACTGCAAAAGGAAGCTTCTCTGAAAAGGTCCCAGATATGCTTTGACCTATGTGTATAAGGAATATGATATTAGAACTCAGTTTAATACTAAGTATGTTAAGGCAAATAATAGTAGGTTCTCCCCTAAGGGCTTATGACTTTCTAGGCATAAATCTTTGGCCCCATAATGGTGACAAGTATGGGGTCCATCTTATAGAGTGGACCTTATATTCAATTAAAGAAATGGTATAGTTGTATCCATACCATTCATATAACATTGCATCAGTGGGTATGTTGTGCCAGACAAGAATTTACTGGAGCTCACAGAGTTCACACCTGGATAAGACTTATAACTACTTTTCTCCTCCAGTAGCATGTGTAGTAAGTACCTTCCAGCACCATGAAAGACATCCAGTAAGGAAGAAGCTTCCAGATAATTTCTAACTTGATCTTCTACAACTCAAGTATGTAGTATCTCCAGCAATAGGATTTTACCATCAACTTCTGTAAGCTAATCAATATCACTGGCAGTAGTGTGTAATTGTTGGGGTTTATGATGCCTTTCTAGCCAACAATTTTAAAGAGATGTTCTTGGACCCCAGCCTGTTATTTATTATTCTGTGTTGTTTCCAATGATCAATATCCTTAGCCATTAGTGAATTTTAAATTAAAAATAGTTTGAGTTTTAATCTTATTCCATCAAAATGGTTAATATAAAAAAGAACACAAATGATGAGTTGTGTGGTTGTAGAAAAATAGAATCCTTATTTACTGCTGGAAGAAATGAAAATGGATGCAGCCTTGATGTAAATCAGTGCCTAGGTTCCTCAAAGAGTTGGAAATAGACATATACATGATGCAGTTATAGTACTCTTAGGCATATTCCTAACAGACTCTGTGTCATACTATAGGTTTAGATATCTGCTCATTTCTTTGATCTTAGACAATTTACACATATACATACAGTAACCAGGCTGCTCTCACTCCTGGATCTCTTATTGCTAGCTAAGTTCATGCACAGGACACCTCTGTTTGGCCAACCAGCATCAGAGTCCTATTTGCTTTCTTTAAAAGGTCTTCACAACTGTATAAACTTTCGGTAGACAAAGCCTGTGTCAGACCCTGAGTAAAATAAACTTAAATTTAAAACAAACTATAAGGTACCAACAGAGAAATTAATAAACAGTATAAAAATGAAGGAAATTAGAACTTCTAAGAATCTATTGCTGTTTCAGTGAGAACTGGTTCTTATTATGATCCTTCTGTATGTTAAGTGACCTCAACCTACATCATGACTTTTTAGTCAACAAAGTAGTTGAAGAAAAGCATGGTATTTGTGTTATCACCAGGAATTTACTACTCAAAAATGGGATATAATGTTCTCAGGTCCTATCTGCATTATTTAATGCAGATACAATCAAATCCTAGACATTAAAAACATTTTCTCCTCCTCTCTCTTTTTACCTCTCCTCTGATTAACCACCTTCCTTTCTTTTCCCATTGTAGGCAAAATCTGAGAATAATAGGTATAACAGAGAGGGAAGATTTCCAACTTAAAGGGTCAGTAAATATCTTCAATAAAATTATAAAAGAAAACTTTCCTAAACAAAAGAAAGAGATGCACATAGAAGAAGCCTACAGAACTCCAAATAGGTTGGACCAGAAAATGAATTCCTCCCATCATATAATAATCAAAAATACCAAATGCACAAAACAAAGAAAAAAATATTAAAAACAGTAACGGAAAAAGGTAAAGTAACCTTTTTAGACAGAACTATCAGAATTACACCAGATTTCTCAACAGAGAATATGAAAGCTAGAAAATCCTGAGCAGATGTTATACATACCCTAAAAGAACAAAAATGTCAGCCCAGGCTACTATACCCAGCAAAACTCTCAATTACCATAGATGGAGAAAACAAAGTATTCCATGACACAAACAAATTTACATAATATCTTTCCATAAATCCAGCCCTACAAAGGATAATAGATGGAAAGCAACAATACAAGGAAGGAAATTACACCCTAGAAAAATCAAGAAAGTAATCTTTCAACAAACCTAAAAGAGGATAACCACACAAGCATAAAAATAACATCAAAAAAATAACAGAAAGCAACACTCACTATTCCTTAATATCTCTCTCTCTCTCTCTCTCTCTCTCTCTCTCTCTCTCTCTCTCTCTTTCTTTGTTTTTTTGGGGTTTTTTGTTTGTTTGTTTGTTTGTTTTTGGATTTGGTGTTTTTGAGACAGGGTTTCTCTGTATAACCCTGACT
Source organism: Apodemus sylvaticus (assembly GCF_947179515.1). Taxonomy (NCBI): domain Eukaryota; kingdom Metazoa; phylum Chordata; class Mammalia; order Rodentia; family Muridae; genus Apodemus; species Apodemus sylvaticus. The sequence goes on from NC_067475.1 coordinate 108,813,343, forward strand.
GTCCTGGAACTCACTCTGTAGACCAGGCTGGCCTCAAACTCAGAAATCTGCCTGCCTCTGCCTCCCAGAGTGCTGGGATTATAGGCATGTGCCACCACTGCCCAGTGACCTTAATATATCTTAACATCAATGGACTCAATTCACCAATAAAAAGACATAAACTAACAGACTGGATTCGTAAATAGCACCCAGCATTTTCCTGCATACAGGAAATGCACCTCAGTGTCAAAGATAGACACTACCTCAGAGTAAAAGGCTGAACAACAATTTTCCAAGAAAATAGTTCCAAGAAACAAGATGGAGAAGCAATTATAGTATGGAATAAAATCAATATTCAACCAAAAGTTATCAAAAAGAGTAAGCACTTCATAGTCATAAAAGGAAAAAAATCTGCCGAGAAAAACTTTCAATTCTAAACATCTATGCTCCAAATTCAAGGGCACCCACATTCATAAAAGAAACTTTCTAAAGCTCAAAGCACACATTTCACCTCACACAATAATAGTGGGAGACTTCAACATACCACTCTCATCCATGGACAGATCATGGAACCAGAAACTAAACAAAGACACAATGTAACTAACAGAAGTTATTGACCAAATGGATTTAACAGATATAAAAGGAACATTTCATCCTAAAACAAAAGAATATATCTTCTTCTCAGCACCTCATGGTACATTCTCCAAATTTGACCATATAATCAGTCATAAAACAGACCTCACCAAATAAAAGAAGATTGAAATAATCCCATGCATCCTATCGGATGTGTCCTTGTTGAAGGAAGTTTGTCACTAGGGGCAGGCTTAGTTTTCTCTATTACCTGCTAATCCAGATACATACCTCTTAGCTATTTCTCCAGCACCATGTCTGCTTGTATGCTTCAATGCTTTTGGTCCTGATAATAATGGACTAAACCTCTGGACTGTAAGCCAGCCCCAATTACATGGTTTTGTTGTTGTTTTTCTATGTAAGAGTTTCCATTGTCATCATGTCTCTTTACAGCAATAGAAACCCTGACTAAGAGAGAAGCTGGTACCAGGGATTGAGGTATTGCTGTGCTAGGCTGGGCCATAGTTTTGTTTGGAAGAATATGGAACACTTAGGGAATTTTGACTAGAAATCAATGTCAAATGATTAGACATTTAAAACAGAGCTTAATGGTCCATCCTAGAAGCATGGAAGACAGTGGTGCTGAAAATTGTATGAACTGTAGGTGTCTAGCTCAAAAGGTTTTAGGGTATAAAGATTTTAGCGTATGGCCTAGAGACTGTTTTTATGATATTTTGGCAAAGAATGTGGCTGCTTTTTGCCCTTCTCTGAAAAGTCTGCCAGAGACAAAAGTTAAGAGTTTTGAATTTATTGTGTTTGCAAAGATTGCAAAGTAGACTAGTCATGTGGTTATTCGTGACCAATTGCACACAGATCTCTAATGAAAAGGAGAAAGATTAGTAAGGAAAAATACAAAATGTACAGTTTGTGGGAAAAAGGGTAAACAGATAAAAGAAAAGCCCGGTGCTAGGTGGAATAAAGGGAGTAATGACCACAGAGCAAGGTGTCATCCAACTAAACTTTCAATTTGTGAAAAGAAATTAAAGAAACGCTTCAAATAGGGGTTCAGGGTGATGCACACAGAACAAGTTACAGGAAAATCAAGCTTAGGTAGTGGATGAAACCATCAAAAACGGAAGAAAGCTGATCAAAATGGGACATGCCCCAGCTAGAGCAAACAGCAGAACCTGACAGCTTAGCCACTGGTTCTGGCCTTTGAGTCAAGAATACAAGCAATGGGTTATGGAATCTCCCTCTGTAACTAAGGAAAGCCACTAAAGCCAAACATATGGGAGAGGTGTCCCTGCAAGGAGGCTTAGAGAGGCCATTATGTGAAGCTGTGAAGGTGTGGCATGGAGACTCCAAGATGCTGGAGATGCCAGAGCTGTAGACTGCCTGCTGAGGAAAGCTGCTAACTGGGAGTAGAATCAGTGTGTGTGTGTGTGAGAGAGAGAGAGAGACAGAGAGACAGAGAGAGATAGAGAGATAGAAAGAGATAGAGACAGAGAGATAGAGAGATAGAGAGAGACAGGGAGATAGAGATAGAGACAGAGAGACAGAGAGACAGAGAGATAGAAAGAGACAGAGACAGAGAGACAGAGACAGAGAGACAGAGACAGAGACAGAGAGACAGAGACAGAGAGAGACAAAGACAGAGAGACAGAGCGAGGGAGAGGGAGAGAGGGAAAGGAGAGGAAGTGAGGGGGAGAGAGAGAGAGAGAGAGAGAGAGAGAGAGAGAGAGAGAGAAAGTGTTGCAATCAACGAAGCTGAAAGAAGCTGAAGATATAAAAAGCACTTTGATGTTAGAGATGGAGATGCAAAATTTGGAGTTTGCTCAACTGGTTTTTGGTCTTAGTATGGTCCCATATTTCCTCACTGTGGCCCATTTCCTCCCTTTTGGAATAGTAATGTATAATCTGTGCCATTATATGTTGCAAGAATGCAATTTTCTTTTTCATTTTGATATTACAGAGGATTATAGTTAAGAGATTGCATGAGTTTCAAAAGAGATTTTGGAGTATGAACTATGAAGTAGTGCTTATGCTGTGACATAGACTAGGGATTTTTGAAGTTGGATTAAATGTGCTTTTCATTATGATATGGCTGCAAACCTATGGAGGCTATCGGGTAGAATATGTGGTTTGGATGAAGATGGCTTCCAGAAGCCACTTGAGGAAGTGTCCTTATCATAAAGTAGGCACACTTTGTTGGAGGAAATGTTCCCCGGGGGAAGGGTGGGTAGTCATGAGGTTTCAAAAGCTCAAGCCTCTCTCTCTCTCTCTCTCTCTCTCTCTCTCTCTCTCTCTCTCTCCCTCCCTCCCTCCCTCTCTCTCCCCCCCCTCTCCCTGATGCCTATAGATCCAGATGTAGACCTCTCATCTACCTCTCTAGCGCCAGGTCTGCCTAAGTGCCACAATGTTGTTTCCTGCCCTAACAGTAATGGGACTAAACCTCTGAACTATAAGTCAGCCCCAATTAAATGTTTTCCTCTATAAGAATTTCTGTGGTCATGGTGTCTCTGTACAGCAATAGAAACCCTAAGAAAGAGGGTGAGAAGTGCACTTACCTGTGGGTAAAAGGACTGTGGTGATTTGAATAACATTCATATATTTGAATGTTAATCACAAAGGCGTGGAACTCTTTGAAAGGATTGCAAGAATTAGAAGATGTAGCCTTATTGGAGAAGATGTGTTAGTGGAGGTGGGCTTTGAAGTTTCAAAAGCCCATGTTAGCTGCCCCCCACCCCGTCTCTCTCTACAGATCAGGATGTAGAGTTTCAGGGTCATGTCCCCTTGCACACTGCCATGCTCTCTCCAAAGACTGTAATGGACTAACCTTTGAAACTAAAAAATTGAAACCACCAAAAGATGCACTTTATGTAATAATAAAATATAACAAAAGAAGACAACTGAGAGAGTGAAAGAGAAAACCAGGCAAGAGATGTAAGTGTACTGAGCTTAAATTGTCCTACCTTACCTGAGAAACTCACTGAGGTAGAACATACTTGTGAAACGAGGCTTGAAAAGTGCTGGCTAGTAAAATATACTGTAGTCTGGCTCATCTGCTGTGGGTGTAGTGAGGGCTGGCTCATCTGCTGTGGGTGTAGTGTAGTCTGGCTCATCTGCTGTGGGTGTAGTGAGGGCTGGCTCATCTGTTGTGGGTGTAGTGCAGGCTGGCTCATCTGCTGTGGGTGTAGTAAGTTGCTGAACGTCAGTGGTCATGCAGAGACCCTTCCCTTCCCTTCCAGTAGGACACTGCTAGCATAAATGATTTTTCTTGTTGTAATACGGGAATGTAACCTCAGAAAGGAGTCTTAGATATAATAGCCTTCTGGAAAGGCAATTTAACAAGACAGCAAGAAAACAGGTAAAAGCAGGACTGAATGTATAATAATGTTGTTAATATTATTCATAAAGTATTTAAATATTTTTTCTGTAACTTCCTCAAGTCCAAGAAGGTGTTGCAGGGCCTTCTCCATATCACCAGAGCTGCTTCAAGGTGTGTAATACCAGAAGGCAAAATTAAGTGGAAAGACATCTGAAGTACTGGGATTAAAGGCATAAATATTTCCTTTGAGGCATAAGATACAATGTGACCACTTCAGCACTTGTGATAAACTTGTTTAAAATGCCTTTAACTTTTGTTGCTTTTTTCTGCAAATATTTTAGTTTGTATTTTATTGCTTTAAATATAGTAATTATAGTGTGTATCTTTTCCCTAACTAATATGTATAACAGTTGGAGCTTTTGAGGGTCTCCTATTATAGATTGTACCTCTCCTGATATAATTTCCCAGTGGGCCAGGGTGTCTTTGCATATTGTGTATTATACTTCCAGGTATAGTCTTAGGACTACATGGGGGCCTAAGATAAAAATATCTTCCTTTAGAAGATTGGAGAGATGGCTCTGCATTTGCTAATCTTGCAGAGGATCCAGGTTTAGTTTCTACTACCCACATGAAGGATCACAACCATTCCAAACTCCAGTTTTAGGTAATACAATGCCCTCTTTGGACCTCCATAGCACCAGGCATATAGATGATACACACACATAGACAGTCAAAACAGCCACATGTTTTCAAAATATTTAAGTGTCTCCCTCTAGTGAGGATTTGTTATTGGTTGTATCCCACCAGCCTGGGACCTCTTAGTGTGAATCTAGATTAGAAGTTCTAGATTTGAGATTCCTTCCCTGAAATCTGCTCTCACACTGGGGAGGCCAATGAAGGGTTTTTCTGATGTACTCTATTAGTGATGGTACAGTCTCAACTTATTTTAGAGAAAATCTGCTACTAGGTTCCCACGTCAAGTAGACAGGGAATCTTAACTTTTGTCCCTTTCAATAATGGCACCGTGAAAATGTTCATTTCAACTGTGCTGAATTCACAAAACCCTTCTTTAAGTCTTTGTCAACACTCTGGGCTCCTGTTTTCTTCTCAGGTTTGAAAGCCGGTATACTGCTACCCTCCTCCTGATTTTAAAAGAGGATTTTCCAAAACCTTATTTGAACTTTGCAGTTCTTATGAGAAAGATAACTTGTCCAAATAATGCAGTTTGTAGTTCCTGGAAACTGGAAATCCTAAGTCTTAAAATACTCTGAAGAAGCAGAAAAGGTGACAGTGTTGCTGTGGAAATGGAGAATTGAGTCACCATACTGTCACTAAATACCGTCACTTACAGAGACTATGGTGAAAACATGAAGTAGTGAGGAAATCGAGGGACATTTTGTCTCTCTGTCTGTCTGTCTGTCTGTCTGTTTGTGATTTAATAGAATTGAGACTCTAAGAATATGAAACTCAAATATTGGGCCCACAGTGACTGAGCCATACCCATCCCTCCAGATATATTTCTGTCCATTTTTTCAGGACATATGAATTCATGGACTTCTCAAATTCTTGGAGAATTAAGGGTTGTAGCTCTAACATACTTATATCACAAGTGACACTTTTGCTCTTGAATATGTTTTGGCTTTCTATGAGAAACCTGAGGGCCAAGTCACCAATTCTGCATACACAGTGAGAAACAATAAAAGCCACTGCTGTTTGACACTTTACCGGTAAGACAAAAGTGTACCAAATCTCTGGCTCCCTAGAGATGTGGCCATGGAAAAATCAGATGTAAATAAGCTCCTACACAAGGGTGAGTCTTCCTTTCAATCACGTGTCAGGATGAATATGGCCGAGATGGGCCATCCAGTAATTGCTTCCTACCATAGCAGTTTCAAACCTGTGAAAGGTGATCAATTCAAGCCAAGACTCCTAGATTTAAATTAAAAAAGAAAGAAAGAAAAACATGTTGAGAAATGAATGTTGAACTCTTAAAACTTCACTGTGCAATGTTGCTGGCAAAAACCAAAAGACTTTATCTTGGCTGCTTTTTCTAAGCACGATGCTGAGATTGTGTAAGTAATAAATGTAGCAGGTCAAAAATATTTGTAACCTTGTACTTCTCAGATTACTTACTCAAATCTCAATAACCCTAAGTGAATTTGATTGATTACTTTTAAAACTACAGAACTGTTGAATATTATTTTGTACTTGTGTGAGAACTCCAACATACTCTCTGCTAGGAAACACACATCTGGAAAGACAGTGATCCCTCACAGAATTGGCATGAGTCTCGGATGGAGCACTCTAAGAGCTCTGTTTACTTCTCCTGTGTTTTCATCTGGGCTTTGACTCGGCTGTGCTCTCTTCATTTATGCTGTGCAGACTAGGATTTATATCCTAGTGTGTTCACATGCTGGAACGAGCTAGCAGCTTCTCTTACACTTGCCACTTAGATTCCCAGAGCCTATGTATGCCTTTCATCTACAAATTAGACCATCCCAGTGATCCTTAAATAAGACTTAATACTAGAGATGTTGATGATAACCCACTTAGTGTAACAAAATCAAGCATGGGATATGGCTTGTCTTAAGCAATAATGAACGACCAAAAATAACTTGAAATAATCTGTTAAAAAGAAAAGCAACTTAAGATCTTCTGTGATTTCTTTTTTAAGTATTTGAGAATTTCACACATTCATGATGAAGTCAACCCCACCATCTCCTTTCCAATCCTTTCTCTACCCTTCTGATCAGGTTTCAACTATTTCATGTGTTCTTTTATTAATCCCACTGAACCCACTTAGTGATGCCTGTGTGTGAATGACATAGGGCCATCAACTGCATCCTTGCTAACTATTAGGCTACATCCCTGAAGAAAACTGACTCTTACTCATAAATACCCATAATTCCTCAGCTAGGTGTGGGACTTGGTGGCTACTTCCCCTCTTCATGCTAGTGTGGTTTGAACTTATACAGGTCTTATGCATGAAGTCACCAGCACTGTGAGTTCTCCCTATCTTGAGAGTGAGAGCTACCTTGTTGAGTACAGAAATCACTACATCATGACTTCTGGCTCTTACAATCTTTATATTTCCTCTTACAGAAAGTTATTATAAATATCCCACTTGGTGTGAGCAATCCACAGTCTCTTCTTCTCTGCAGGCGACTAGTGAGGTCTCTAAGATAATCATTATCTGCTGATGAAAGAAGCTTCTCTGATGAGGGTTGAGATATGTACTAATATATATGTCCATTAAGCAATAGGTTATTGCAATAGGGTCTCCCTTAGGGTATATAGACTATATAGCAGTGGGTTCTTTGCATTGTTAATAGTGCAAGGCATGAATTCTGTCTTGTGGAATGGGCCTTAAATCCAATTTTAAAAACCATGATGATTATGCCTATAACGATCATGCCACTATTTGATTATGGGTATGGTTTGCCAGTCCAGAATTACTGAGACTCACAGAGTTCACAGGCGGCTAAGACTGATGTCTAGTTTTCTCCTTCAGTAGCATGGGTAGCATCTGCCAACACGATTAAAGCTCACCAGTAGGGAGGAAGCTTCCAGATCAGAACTAGCTGAATTTCTCTATGTTCGATGACTCAAGTATGTTATATCTTCAACAATAGAGACTTACCATCAAGTTCTTAATGGTAAATAGTGACATTGGGAAGAGTGTACAATGTTTGTGGGTCTGTGGGACCCCACTGATCAACAACTTCAAAAGAGATGACACATTCCTGGCATTGCCTCTCTCAGACATCATGGACTATCAAATAAAAGTCTCAGTGCTGTGGTCTCTTTCGAACTCCTGTCACAATTTTAGTTTTAAAATATATGTTAAAGGTGCATGCCATGCAGGTATGTAATAGAATATGCCTGAAAATCTATGATGGACAGTTCATATTTGGGAGAAGCAATTATTTACAGCACCTTTTTTGTTTATTATTGATGTTTTTCTGAACAATGATTCTACATGTAAAGTATATGATATCTAGTTTGTGATTTTGTGAGCATTAGAAGAATTTTTTAAGAAAACAAACCAAAAGGGATAACCCACGCAATTATTGAACCATGCATTCATGTAAATAAGAAAGCAGATATATCGGAGCTCTCTGGATTCTAGGGTAAATTTCCTCTTAAACTTAAGCTATTCAAATGAAAATAAGTATACACACACACACACACACACACACATGTCTATTCCCCTCAAATGTTAATATTTGCATATATCAGACCTGTGAAAATTTCAGTCTCTAAAGGAATTATTTAAAAATTATTGAAAACTGGTATTAATTCAAATCTTCAACATTGAGAAATTAACTAGGAATCATGATTATTTTTCTATTTTAATGTAGCTAGCTTTATTTCCAGAATGGTAAACCCAACTATCATGGTTCTATTCATAGATAGTTGTGTTTGTTTTAACAGACAGATAAATGGATGAGTAATTGATATTAAATATTCATTCTCCTTTCAATTCATTTCCAAAATCATAGTCTAAATCTCCCACCACATTTTATTTACATTATAAATTTTTTTCATGCAAAGTGAAAACAAAATCAACTTTACTCTAACTTGAATCCAAGGATGCTAACATTATAAAGTGATTATATTCACTGTTTTATAAAATATGTCAGTAAATACATTCATCCATTTCTTAGATAGATACTTCTTTGCCTATACAGTTAGTGTCTTGCTTTTTAGTTTTCTTGTTCAGATACATCTTAAAATAAAGTTTCAGTCCTCAAAAACTGCATTGTTGAATCAGATGGATCGCGTGAAATCCTGAATGAGCGGAACTACTTGGGTGAAAAATACAGGCATAGAACATCTGTCAGCATACAAGAGAGCCCAGAAACAGCATTCCATCTCTACAGCAACGGACTGAAGATTACTGACCAACTAGGTCTCAACCATAAACAGTTTACAGAATGCCACAGATGTTGAAGTCACATGCTTTGACCTTGAGAAATTTAGCAATCTGCACTCTGAGCCAAATTCTTCGGTAATTCCCAATCACTGTCCATTGAAAATTAGGTGGTCAAGGGAAGTGAAATCAGCCCCTTGCATCATTGGGAAGATTTGGTGTGCTATGCTACATCTTTTCAATTGCATAAGATGATGCAACCATTTCCCTTCAAGTACCAAATTGACAACCTTTAATTATTCTAAATTAGGCTTTCAATCAAAACCCTGTTAATATTACTTCTTAGCACAAGATCTACAACAGCCACGAGCAAGCATTTTTGAATCCAGGAAAATAAAGGAATTGTGTTATATATATATATATATATATATATATATATATTGCCAGACTTTCTTAACAAGATTAATAATTCAATTGAAATCCACAGACAAAGGAATATTTCTTATGCTTTGTCCCACTGAACAAATGCCTAAGTAATTATCTGCAGATGTGTATAAAATTGTGTAGAGTTAAATGACCCTCAGAGCTACCTTAAATGAAAATGAATCCCGTAGTTCTCTTTGCATATTAGGAAATCTTAGATAGAAGGAACTGTAAGGAACTTGAGCTACAAATAGCTCCAAATCCTCCCAGAAAAAAAAAAAAAACCCTCCCAAGCTAACGTGTTCACTTTAGGACTCCATTCCTGAACCAGCTTTAGAATTGTAGAGTTTAATGGAGCTTTTAGAATAGAAATAATCAGTAGGTGAGGTATAAGCCAGCATCCTGAAAATACACAAAAGCAAGACTTGTAATGAATGCAAGCGGCTGTGGGGAAAGGTTCAAGAGCTGTGTGACATCTAGATGACATTAACTTACTCAAATTATGCATAGAAGCCATGAAGAGAAATATGTCATTTCATTTACTGATGAAGACATTTAACATTTTTTTTATTAGTTCTTTGAGAATTTCATAAGAAAGCTACATATTCAAAGCATTTAACCAATTCCTTCTGACTATCTACTATGGTATCATGTGAACACTGCTGTGTATGTCAGACTGAATTTTAATGATAGGTTAGTATTACCCAGATAAGCAATAATCCACAACATTTCAAACCACTTAACTTTACTATTTGAAGTGGAAGATGAAATTTTGGTAGTCCTACTTAGCACAATTAGCCCAGTGTAAATGTACCAGGAAGTAAAACTACAGGCTTGACCACATATACGTGTGTCTAAGTATAGTTCATCAGCTTTAGGAAAATACATCCTTCTATTATTTGATGGCTAAGACTCTGAATTATGGACAATATACGTTTTAGGCTTGTGTTTCACTTCTAGCCTTTGGCTAGGTGTCTTTTAACCCCTTCATTGCTTAAGGCCATTCCAATGATAAGAGCAAAGAAGCATTCTCAGAAGTTGGTGTCAAGATTATCATTTGCAGTGATTGTTACCAGCTCTGGGGGAGTTCTAATGGGGAAAGAATAAAATTGGATTTGCAAATTATTTGTGAGTCTCAATAATTTCTCCATTTAACGTTTCCATGGACAGTATTAAAGGGGCATCACATTCAAATGCCACCATTTCTAAGTTTGACATGTGTCATGAGTAAGGCATGAACATTTTGTGGTGTTTATGTTAGATTATATTCACAGCCATAACAAATTTGGATCTAATGCCTCCTGTTTACTTTTTAATATAACTATATCTGAATTATCTTCATATCACAGATTATTCTCTGTATTATATGAAAATAGAGTCACAATTTGGAACCTTGAACAGTCCCAAAAGTTTTCCATTTCAATTATAATTTCTAAATTCCACAGGTATCAACTGTGCAATGATATTTATGATTGTGGTACCCAGAGGAAAAGTATTGCCTTTAAAAACTGGTAGGAAAGGGGATCTTGGAGAAGTTGTGGGAAGGAAAAGAATATGATCAAAATCTATTACATTAAAAAATACTTAAAAGAAACATAATGAGACCATTAATATAAGTTTTTAAATATGTTGCAAATTATGAATATCTTTTCCATTTTACCAGAAATTCTTTATAGGTGTGTGTATTCCACATAATGGTATAAACAGTCAAGCCAGAACCAAGAGAACGTTCATTTTCAGTTATGCTTACTGAATAGATTCTCAACTGATTATTTCTGTCTCTCAAGAACTGCAGTATTGAGTTACAAAAACTACCAATGCCTTCCCAGAAGGCTGCTAAAAGCATATGGAATATCTTATCCTGAAATGTGGTTTTAATTTTATGGCACTGGCTTAAAGAAAACACAGTTGTTTGACAATCCTGCACTGGTTCGTCTTTGCCAGCACATCATGGCAATGTGCCATTGAGATGAAGTTTATCTTGTTACCATCCATGAGGAGGAGAGGGGTAAAGGAAGATATGTGTAGGCAGTATTGTCAGAAAAATATATAATCATATACAATTAGAGTCAATTCCAATTATTAAATAAAGAAAATTACACAGAATCATTATAACCTTGAATCATTTACCCAAATTTTTCCATAAACAATAAAGCAATCACTACCAGATGATGCAAGGAAAAAAAAAGTTTTCAAAAAATTTTCTTTGGGTGCTAAAACAGCCTTTATATTGTTTTTATATAATTAGCATTTTAATAAAAGTTTGAAAACATTTTAATAGAAGGTATCTTGAGCTTTGTGCAGACATACCATCTCTTTCTTTGTAACTCAACAGAAAAATCTGGCTAATGTTGGAAGATGCTAATGAATCATTATTTAGTCTTCCTTTTCTCCTTTAATGTTAAAATGGCATATTTTATTAAATAAAACCAAACTGGCAGTTGTATGAACTAAAAAATGTTTTGAGTCTTTCCAGAAAATACAGTGGAGAAGTTGAATTCCGTATGTAGGAATTCAAAGTCACTTCATGGAAATGATGTACTAACTTTCCCATTTTCATGCATGTTTATAAACAGTTGTAACTTGGGCCAGAAAAACAATGCAATTTTTGCTTCTCTTCTTTATAACTCTCCCTCGGGTTTCACAGTATTTTTTACTGACAACAAGTTATCCCCACAATTTAAGTGGCTTGAAGAGGCAACATATATGATCACTCAGCCCCAGCTTAAGTATTTTGTGTGATATTAAGATTTACAAGAGCAGGTTATGTGACATGTGTGATAGATGCTACTATAGTAGAGGAAATCACTGTATATGTACTGTCCTATGTGACATATTATTTTAACAAAAGGGCTAACATTTTAGTTCTTCATAAAAAAATCTAATATAATAAAATGTTAACTAGAGCCTCATGCTGTATATTGGGTCTTTAGAAGGGTTTTACTTTCTGTCTAGAACTGTAGATTCTTTCATTCTCATCTCCTCTCACCACCCCCTGGATCATGGTTTTATTCTTTGTATTTGTTCTTTTATATATAGGAAGGATTCTATATATAATCAAGATGGTATCCTCTTTCATTATAATTTTGGCTTGTTTTACTAGAATAATATCCTTCAGATTCTTCCATGTTATGGCAAATGTCTGGATATAATGTTTCATATAATGAACAATATTTCATTTTACATACAATGTCTTCTTTATCTCTTCATCTGTCAGCAAACCAATCATTTTTACATCTCAGCTAATGTAAATCATAGAAGTGCAAATACTTTATATACAAAGTACTGATTTAATTTCCATTGGTATATATCCTGAAGAAGGCCTGTTGACCTATAGGTTGCACTACTTTTACCTGGTTTTAGAAGCCTCCATTCTGTTTTTCTTTGTGACTTTTCCATTAATGGTAAGACACCATAATAAAGGCAACTTCTAAAAGAAAGCATCTAATTAGGCTAACAATATCACAGGATCAGAATCCATTATGGATAAGTAAATGCATGGTGGCAGGCAGGTGGACCAGCATCTGAGGGCTCACATCTCACAAGAAGAGGCAGAGGGCACATTAGAAAGGGCACTAGTCTTCTGAAACCTTATAGCCAAGCCTTTTAACATATGTCAGCACCATACATCATAGTTGTGTAGCAGTTTGTTTTGTGGTTAAAGCCTTGCATTGTGGAGGGATAAAATGTTAACACAGAAGGAATAAAAGAAAAGTAAAACAACAGGTTAGTTAGAACACTATGTTTGCCAGAAAGTGAAACAAGATGTTCCATGGGAAGGTGAAACACTCCATTATGCAGGGAAGCTCCCTAAGGCAGGAAGTAAATAATTCAAAATAGCTTCAGGAATTTCCTGAAATTGATGAGATTCACTAGGATCCTCTCTATATAAGAGTATATAAGCAGAAAAGACAGAAAACCAGATAGGCTGTCCATAGCCATTCTCTTCTCTCTTTCTTCCCCCAGATCCAAATCCCCAGGCTTGTTCCCATCTCTATAGCAGAACATTGATGGCAATCTTCCTTGCCTGGTCTCACGTCCTATGGATCCCACACATCTTCCAGACTTGTTGCTTGGTCCCAGATGTTAACCCCAAAGGCACCTCCTCTTAACCCAAGGTCAGCTTCTCTCAGGGTAACAAGCTGAAGAACCACAACTCTTCCGCTCTTCCAGAGATCCAACAACTCAGCCCCCTGTCTCATCTCCAGCTCTGTAGCAGAAAATCTGCTGTGGTTTCCCTTCCCCCTCTGAACTCACCCACAATAGATTAAAAAGATCTTCTCTCCAAACTCTCTTTCCCCTGACACATTCCATTATCCCAGTTTCTAAAAACAGCAGGTATTCATTGGAAACAAACCAGCTAAGCAGAACAGAGAAAAGCCTCCAACTCCAGCAGGCATCCCTTGCTAAATCACAAGCCACATCAGCCAGAAAACCAGGTAGGCTGCAGCAGACCTCACTTCCTTCTGCTCCCCAAGATCCAATCCTCCAGTCTCACTGCCAGCTAAGGAGCAGAGCACCCTTGGCATCCTACCTTGCCCCCCTGCACCCATCTCCTGTGGATTCCACAGACCTTCCTCTTCTAACCTCCCTCCCCCAACTTGTTGCTCTTTCCCAGACCTCAAGCCCAGCAGGCACCCCCTGCTAACTTAAGGGCTGCTCCTATCAGGACAACAAGTAGGCTGAAGGCAGACCCACACTTTTCCAAAGGCTCCTGAGATTCAATCCCCCCAGTCTCATCTATAGCAGGAAACTTGCTGTGGTCTCTGTTTCCCCTCTAACCACCTCTCCAAATGATCACAAAGAGTTTTTCCTCCAACCTTCCCTCTCCTGCTCATGGCAGTATCCCAGCTGCAAACAACAGGCATTCTCTGTGAACACACTAGCCAAGCAGGGTATACACAACTACCACTCTCTCTGAAAACCCAGAAAGAAAGCAGAAAGCAAGGAACAAAATACTCACCCAACAAAGACAGATCTAGAAACCTGTCCCTAGACCTATAACCATACCAAAACCAGATGCGTTGAAGTAAAAACCCAATCAATAACTCCAGAACAATATGATCCCACTAGAGCTAACCTATTACAGCAGAACTTCAATATTCCAGCGTAGCTTAAACAACTGGGAGCAAAGCAACTTTATGAACTTAAAAGCAATTATATGAAGATGATAGAGGTCTTGAAAGAGGAAATGAATAAATCCCTTTTAAAAATCCAGAATAAAACAAACAAACAAAAAAAAATTGGATGAAATAATTAAATCCCCTAAAGAAATCTACCCCTCCTCAAAAACCCACAAACAATTCATTTGAAGGAAACAAATAAAACTGTTTAAAACCTAAAATGGGATCAACAATGAAAACACAAACTTTGAGAATTCTAGAAATAAAAAAATTTAAAAATTAGAACAGGAACTATAATGGGGAAAGCTTTAGCACCAGAATATAGGAAACAGAAGAGAGATATATTGGTCAAAGAAAATTTTAATCTAAAAAAATTTTTGACAAAAAAACATCCAGGAAATATGAGACACTGTTAAAGGACAAAACTTAAAAATAAAAGAAATAGAGGAAGGAGAATAATCCCAGCTCAAAGACCCTAGAAAATATTTTCAACAAAATCATAGAAGAAAACTGTCCTAAAGAAAAAGATGCCTATGCCTATAAAGATACAAAATGTTTATAGGGCACCAAATAGATTGGACTAAAAGAGAAATTTCTCTTAGTACATAATAATCAAAACACTAAACATACAGGACAAGAAAGGAATATTTAAAATTTAAAGGGGAACAATACAAAAAAATTATATAATTACCTAGTAGAATTACCTGAATTCTCAATGGAGAAGGGCCAAAAGATGTGCTACAGACTCTTAGAGACCACAGATGACAAGAATACTATAGACCCTGCAAATAATATCTATCTACAAATCCAGTCCTACAAAAGGTGCTAGAAGAAAAACTCCAACCTAAGGGTTATATGTGATGAAGCTATAGTAGTATGTCTTTTATTAATTTGTGCTTGGAGCACAGATGTTAAGAATTCAAATGTCATCTTGCTAGGTTTATAGGTTTTTCCCTTGATGAGTATGTAGTATACTTCTCTGCCTCTTTTAATTAGTTTTGGTTTGAAGTGAAGTATACTCATGCAGACACAGGAAATAAATAAGCCCACACTGGCAAAATTAAAAGAAGGGAAACACAAACATACCACCACCTTTACAAACATCACCTTCACGAACACCATCACCAAAATAACATGAATCAGTAATCATTGGTCATTGATATTTCTCAATATCAATGGTCTCAAATCACCAATAAAAAGAGAGACTAACAGAATGCATGCAAAAACAGGATCCATCTTTCCGTGGCATCCCAGAAACACACCTCAACATTAAGGATATACATTACCTCAAGATAAAGGGTTGGGAAAAAAATATTCCAAGCAGCCTAAACAGCAAACTAGTATAACCACTTTATTAGTTAACAAAATAGACATCAAACTAAAACTGATTAAAAGAAACAGGGAATGACACTACATACTCATCAAGAGAAAAATCCACCAAGATAGCATTTCAATTCTTATTATTCTGCCCTAAGCAAAAGGGCACCCAAGTTTGTAAAACAAACACAGCTATAGCTTAAATCACATATTGACCCTCATGTACTGACAATTGGAGACTTTAGCACTTCACTTTCACCAAGAGACAGATCATCCAGACAAAAAACTAAAAAGAAAATAGTGGAACTAACAAATATGATGAACCAAATGGACCTAATGGATATTTACAGAACATTTCACCCAAACACAAAGGAATATACTTCTTGTCAACACCTCATGGAATTTTCTCTAAAATTGACCATATACTCAGGCACAAAACAGTTCTCAACAGATAGAAGAAAATTGAAATAAGCTTTTCTCTTTCTATCCTTCCCCCAAATCTTCTCCAAGATTTCCAAAGTTCTGTTTAATGTTTGACTGTGGCTCTCTGCAACTTTTTCAGCCAGCTGCTAAGTGGAGCCTCTCGAGGACAGTTACATGAGTCTTCTGTCTACACACATAACAGAGTATCATTTATAGTGTCAGGGATTGTTTCTTGCTCCTGGTCTCAAGTTGGGCTAGTTATTGGTTGACCTTTTCCTCAGTCTCTGCTCCATCTCCCATCTCTGCATTTCTTGTCGACAGGATAAGTTTTGGGTCTGGGTTGGTGTACCCATCACCCAACTGGTGTTCCAGTCTGGCTATAGGAGCTAGCCTCTTCAGGTTCCATGTCTCCAAGGCTGTGAGTCACAGCTAGGGTCACCCCCCCATTAATTCTTGGGTGCCCCCTCTATCCCAAGTTAGGATAGTCATTTGTTGGCCATCCTCTCAGTCTCTACTCCATTTTTGTTCCTGCACTTCTTATAGGCCAGACAGATTTTGAATCTAAGGTTTTGTGGGTGGATTGGTGTCCTTATCTCTCCACTAGGAGTCCTGCCTGGCTACAGGAGGTGGCCACTTCAGGCTCCATATCCCCCACTGCTAGGAGTCTCAGCTAGAGTCACCCTCATAGATTCCCTGGTGACTCCCTTATCCCAGGTCTCTGGTAAATCCTAGAGATGATCCCCCCACAATCATTCAATAAAATAAGGATTTTTAAAAATTTCATGAATAGAATACACAGGAAATCTTGGAAACCATGACTAGACTAACTCTACACATTATGGGTATATAAGAAGAATTCCAGGTGAAAACCTGTCTTGGTTAGGGTTTCTGTTGCTATGGTGAAGCACCATGACCATAACCAACTTAGCTGTACAAATTTCACCTTCCGGTTCTATAATACAATCTATCACTGAAAGAAGTCAGGTGAAGAATTCAAATAAGGCAGAAACCCCTGACAGGAATTGATACAGAAGCCATGGAGAAATTCTGCTTATTGGATTCCTCAGACTGTTTCCTTACAGCTCCCACAACCACCACCTTAGGGGTGGTTACACCCACAGGGAACTGTCTCCTCCTAAATCAACTATCAATTAAGAAAATTCACCACAGGCTAGCTCACAGGCCAATTTTGTAGAGAGAGTTTCTTTTTTTGTTTTGTTTTTTTGTTTTGTTTTTTTTTTTTTTTTGTTTTTTTCAAGACAGGGTTTCTCTGTGTAGCCCTGGCTGTCCTGGAGTTCATTCTGTAGACCAGGTTGGCCTCGAACTCAGAAATCTGCCTGTCTCTGCCTCCCAGAGTGTTGGGATTATAGGCATGTGCCATCACCGCCCGGCTAAGAGAAAGTTTCTAAGCTAAAGTTTCCTCTTATCAAGTGATTCTGTCAGTTTCAGACTGATGTAAAAACTATCCAGCATAGAAGCACAGAACACATCTTAACTTAAATCATAGTATAAATAAATAAATAAATAAATAAATAAATAAATAAATAAATAAATAAAATCTCCCAAATCTAGAGTATGGGATGTTCATTGAGATACAATAGTTACACAACACACCAGATAGACAGAACAGAAATGTCATTAAATATACAGGCTTAAAATGGGGGAAGGTTGGTGCAAGACACAAGAGAGCATGCACAAGGCAAACCCATTAGAATCATCAGAATAAAAGCTGATTTCTCAATGGAAAGTTTAAAAGTGAGGATCGTTGCTATTTGGTTCAGTTTATAAAGAATACGTATAGTACAAAACTATCTGACATGAAAGAAGAGGAGAAGGAAGAGGAGGAGCAGGAGGATGAAGAGGAGAAGGAGGAGGAGAAGGAGCAGGAAGAGGAGGAGGAGGAGGAAGAGGAGAAGGAGGAGGAGGAAGAGGAGAAGGAGGAGGAGGAGGAGAAGGAGGAGGAGGAGGAGAAGAAGAAGGAGAAGGAGAAGAAGAAAGAAGAAAAAAAGAAGAAGAAAGAAGAAGATGAAGAAGAAGAAGAAGAAGAAGAAGAAGAAGAAGAAGAAGAAGAAGAAGAAGAAGAAGAAGAAGAAGAAGAAGAAAGAAGAAAAGACCTTCTAAAAAAAGAAGACCTTCCATGATGAAAACAAACTAAAATAATGGAGGACTAACAAACCAGCCCTATGAAGAGTACCAGAAAGAATGCTAAAGGAGAGCACACTTAAGAGGACACAGGAAAAATTAGTACTACGGGGATAGTTATTATAAAAAGTAGGAATAAGAACACAAACACAAAACTCAAACCTGGCATGGTAGTGCATATCTTTAATCCCATTAGAGGAAGACAGGCAGAGAGACAGAGAGGCATAATGGCAGAGAGAGGCAGAGAGAGACAGAGAGAGACAGAGACAGAGACAGAGACAGACAGAGGCATCTATGTGAGTTTGAGGCCAATTGGGCCTACATAGAGAGTTCCAGGGCATCTTTCAATGGTGTGGTGGTTTTGAGAGGACAGAGTTACCCAGAGCCAGGTTGATTCTATGACAGGCTGCAAAGTAGCAGTTTGGGGAACTAGGCCTAAGTTTCTGTTTCCCAGAACTGGAAAAGTCCTAAACAATTCAGTTCCAAGTAAAACCATCTCTCACAGACAGGCAATCTGGAGCTATCAGGAGCTGCCCCACCACAAAGCCTGAGCCAAGTATAGTTAATTAGCAAAAGTCTCCCAAAATCTCAAAGAGCCCTAACCAGTCACAAAGGCACCCACAGCCCTGGAGATAGAGCCAAGAAATCAATGGAAAGAAAGATAAAAAGTCACCCACTCCTACCCTTGACAGGCCTTAAATTGACCCTGTAATACCACACCTTTGTCTTCTCTCTTGATATAGATCCCTGCACGAAGATTCTCTGCAGAATAAACACTCTTTGCTGTTGCATACTACTTGAGTCTGGGGAATCATTTTTAGCAAATCACAGATCCTTACATACTGGTTTAAAATGACCCCAATAAGCCCATAGGGAGCAGCACTATTAGGAGCAGAGACCTTGTTGTAGTAAGTGTGGCTTTATTGGAGGAAGTGTGTTATCACTGGGTGGGCAGACTTTGAAGTTTCAGAAATTCAAACCAGGCCTAGTGAGTCACTCCGTCTTTCTGAGGCCTGCAGATGCAGATGTAGAACTCTCTGTTACTTCTCTAGCTCCATGGCTGCCTGCATGCCATCATGCTTCCAACAGGACAATAATGGATTAACGCTCTAAACTGTAAGCTGGGTGCAATTAATGTTTTCCCTTATAAGACAGTTGCAGTGGTCATGGTGTCTCGTCACAGCAATAAAACCCAAACTAAGACAAATAATAACTCTGAATATTAATGGCCTCAATTCCCCTGATTAAAAGTCAATATTAGCTAACTGGATCAGAAAGCAGGATTTCCCTGATTTTTTTTTTTACTTTATTATTTTTGTTTTTATTTTCTTACTTTTTTGATTATTGTTTTAGTATCTACAATAAATAAATCCAAAACTCAAAGACAGCCACTACCTTAGAATGAAATATTGGGAAAACATGTTTCAAGCAAATGAAATCAGGAAGCAAGCAGACATCACTGTTCTCATGACTGATAAAACAGACCTCAAAACAAACTAATCAAAAGAGAGAAAATGTCACTTAAGTATGACAATCTACTAAAAGAACATTAAAATTCTCACCATAGAGGCACCAAACTGAAATGCACCCAATTTCACAAAACAGCCTCTCTAGTAGGCATTAAGAAAAGAAAGTTAAGCCTAATCTCCAACGTGGTAAGAGTAAGTTAATTTGAGGTCCTAATTTCACCAATAAATATATTATCCAGCTTTTTTAAAAAACAACAATGAAATATTTGCTAAACATCCCACACCAAATTAACTAAACAGCCAGTCTCTACCAACACTATAGAATCGTCAGAAGGGTTTCCCAGCACTACAGAGCATATACTTAGTTATCCTTGAAAATAAAAATTTATAAAATAAATCTTGAAATTAATACCAAAGTTAAGTCCACGAAAAGCAAAAATGCTTGAAGATTAAAAATGAATGCACACTTGATATCAAGAAGGAAATAAATTATTGAAATTAAATGAAAATAACATATTAAAAGCTCTGGAATACATCGAATGCAGGCCTAACAGGGAAATTTATACAGCTGCGTACCTCAGAAAGAGGGGCTGGAGAGGTGCCTCAGTGGTTAAGATTGTGAAGTAAAAATTGCTGAAAAGAAAACAAAACTTAATAATATAAGAAAATGATTCAAAAATACCAGTTCTTTAAAAATAAAAACCCCTCTTAACTCAAAAGGACAAGAAATAAACAAACCCATTCATTACTCAAAAAATCAAATATATAAACAAAAAGGGGGATGATATGGGATAAACATCTAGAAGCAACTTGCTAAAGCAACTTACACTTTAAATTTTAACATTGTTCCTCTCAACTTGCCTTCCTAACACCTATAGGAAAAAAATTTTAAGAAATAATAAGCTTTACCCATGGTTTATATAAACTCCCTCAAAGATTCAACCAATGTCTGGGTCCTGAACGGTTTGAATGTAAATGGTCCCTGTAGGTTCATATGTTTGAATGCTTGATCCAGTTGGTGGAACTGCTCTGTAAGAGTAAATAGGTGTACCTTGTTGGAGGTGAGACCCTAGGGATGGGCTTTGAAAAGGTTTCAAAACCCTACACCATCCTTAGTAAGCTCTCTCCTGTCTTCTCCTGTCCTTTCCTCTCTTCTCCTCCATCCTCCCTCTTTCCTCTCCCTCCCTTCTTTCCTTTCCTCACTCCTCTGGGTTTTTCTTTCTATTGCATCTTCAAGAATACTGGATCTGAAATTTTTTAATTTTTTTTCTGTACTCTTTGTTTACATTCCAAATGATTTCCCCTTTCCCGGTTCCCTCCTCCCCATAAGTTCCATAAGCCCTCTTCCCTCTGCCCATTCCCCAATCAACCCCTTCCCACTTCTCTGTCCTGGTAATCCCCTACAATGCTGCATCAAGCCTTTCCAGAACCAGGGCCCTCTCCTTCCTTCTTCTTGGGAATGATTTGATATGTGAGTTGTGTCTTGGATATTCCGAGCTTCTGGGCTAATATCCACTTATCAGTGATTGTATTCCATGTGTGTTCTTTTGTAAATGAGTTACCTCACTTAGTATATTTTCCAGTTCCAACCATTTGGCTAAGAATTTCATGAATTCATTGTTTTTATTTGCTGAGTGTAAATATAGCATATTTTCTATATCCATTCCTCCATTGACGGACATCTGGGTTCTTTCTAGCTTCTGGCTATTATAAATAAGGCTACTATGAACATAGTAGAGCGTGTGTCTTTATTGTATGGCAGGGGATCCTCTGGGTATATGCCCAGGAGTGGTATAGCAGGGTCCTCCAAAAGTGTCATGTCCAGTTTTCTGAGGAATCGCCAGACTGATTTCCAGAGTGGTTGTACCATCTTGCAATCCCACCAGCAGTGGAGGAGTGTTCCTCTTTCTCCACATCCTCACCAACACCTGCTGTCTCCTGAGTTTTTAATCTTAGCCATTCTGACAGTATGAGGGGATATCTCATGGATCTGAAAATTTTAACCTGAAGAGCTGTTCTTTGTTATCATTCCTGCCATCTCCTTCAGTTCCAATAAGGAGTAAGCATGCCATTCATCTGTCTCCTCCTTTCAGTACCACCCTGCCTTTGCTGCCTTTTTCAAAGAATCACTAAAACCAGTGATATAGATTCATGGCCTTTCCCTCTAACCACTGACAGCCGACGGTTGGTGACTACCTCAAGGTACAAGCTGCGTTATTAATGAAACAAAATTAGAAAAGTGTGGGTACAGAGAGCAGGTGTATACACTGTATACACCATTTATATGAACATTCATGAAATGGCTTAGATTAGTTATCCCATCTCTTCCTTGTTTGTTGATATAGTAAATAAGCTGAGTTTTTGCTGCTGGTGTGTCTCCATCAGAGGGCAGAGCCCACCTGATCCTAGATTTCCTGTATGTGTGTCCATTGTTTCTTCATGCCCTGTTGCCCCCTTAGGAAATCCTAAGCCATGAAGTCCATAACTTTTCTAAGAAACGCCACGTGTACCTTGCATTTCAACCTGTATCCTGTAACTAAGACATATGGTGCATATTTTATAATCATAATATGCTTTAAAATAATTTTTAACTCCATTTTCATTCTACTTCCATGCTTCCACCTGAGGAACTACCAGAGTATTTGAAAAGTGATGATTTATGACCATCTTTGTTTTGTTACTATAAAAGCTTCATAAAAGAACTGCCATGTTGAAACATGGAATTTGGGGTAACCTGAATCTGTGTTCCTAGGTTATGTTCACTCATATTTGTCCCCAGAATAAATGAACTTATAAACTTTGAAGTAAGAACTGTGTGTTTGCACAGCACGCCAAACATTCCCTTCATTCTACTTCCTATAATCTGTATATGGTAGAAAAAGTTGATTTATGTGATTCTTCCAACTCCAGATTTTTTTCAAATCTTTCAGCCACCATGCCTGGGATTTCTCTGCCTAAGTCTATTTGATTTGGAAGACCTCAATGTTTAGGATTGATGATGTTCATATATCAGGCTAAGCTGAAAAACTATGACAAACAAAATGGTCAAATGTCATGTGTCTGGGAATTTGAGTGTTGGGAGATTTTAAAGAAGTAAATATCTTCTCTAAATAGTTAATAAGTCCTATGCTTCTATTCTTGTGTTGAATAATGTTCCCTAGCATTCATCAATTCAATTTGAAATGAATAGCTTTTATTTGTTCTTATCTTAACCAGTTTCAGTGACTTCATCCTTCCCAAGCCATGCTTTCATATCTGTAAGGATGGATCTCATTCAACCACATGTTTATCATTTAGGATCTGCATTTTTTCTCATGCAAGATGATTTATTCTTCCAGAGTACTGGAATTGGATTGAATCATCTTACAATGGCCAGAACTAAATGCTTCTGTGCTAAACAGAGAATTACAAGACCATAAAGTTCCTTTTTATGTGGATGTCAGCGTTTTAGTCATCCTTATGACAAAAAGTCAGAGTGGAGTTCTTGCTGGGGGATGGGCTGGTCCTTGGCAGGATCCTCTTGGAACATCACACAAAGAAATTCCAAATTATGAAATGTTAGTGATCCATCCATAATGTGACTTTTGACTATTGAACATGAGCTTTTAAAGTATGTTTGGCTGTTTAAACCTTGATTTTGAGATGAAGGAAAGCTCACCAACTCCTTTTTATAAGTAACACCATATATCAAGATCTAATGTGAGACGGTATGCCAGTCCCAAGATCTGTCATTATGACTAAAGACACATGGTAATGTTATCGCTACAGCAGGAGAAGGCAAGCTACAGTGAAATCCAATTCACTACAAATCTTTACGATGAATTAGATAAGAAGGGTTTCTAATTTTTAATTAAATATAAAATCAAAAGAATAAGAAACTATAACACGTTGAAATAAATTAAATTTTAAGTGGTTAGAAATAGTTTATTTAGAACATATTCTTGCTTGTTCACTTGTCATTGCCTACTGTCTATGTTTCCTGTGAATGCAGTTGGTTACTTGTGATAGTGATCATATGATTCACCAAGCCTTACAGCTCACTCTCTGGCCTATTTCAAGAATGGCTGCTGAGCTGACACAGACAGATATAGACACTCACAGCCAAACAGGAAGGAGCTTGGGACCTCTTAGGGAAGAAAAGGAGGAAGGATTGTGGGCCCCTGAAGGAGATAGGAACTCTTCAGGAAGACTAACATAATCAACTAACCTGGACCCTTAGGGCTCCTCAGAGTCTGACCACCAACCAAAGAACATACAGGGGCTGTACCTAGACCTTCCCACTCATGTACAATAGCTGTGTGGCTTGGCCTTCATGTGAGTCCTGAACAACTGGAATGGGGCCTATCTCAAAAGCTGTTGTCTGTATGTGGGATATGTTCTGACTGAGCTGCCTAGTCTGGCCTCAGTGGGAGAGGAAGCACCAAGCTTTAGCCTTGAAGTGACTTGAAGTGCCAAGGTGGGTGGTGCGGGGAGACCCAGGGAGGCCCTCATCTGCTAGGAGGAGAAGAGGAGGGAAAGATTTTGGGGACAGGGTGACTGGAAGGGGGCAGTGAGTAGGTTGTAAATAAATAAGTAAAAAAATAAAAATTAATTTAAAAGAAAAAAGATTGGCTGCTGAGCCCTACTCTCAAACCATTGCATTTTCCTGTATCATTCAGTGACTATTAGTTAAAATCATTGATACTGTGACAGATGTAGGAAATAATTGTAACTTCCTTGTAACCACCAGTGGTCTTTGGAACAATTTTTATTGAATCTTTCACATGAAGCTTTGTTCTTTCATTTGCCCACCCATGCTTGCAGCTTAATGAAGTCCAGTGAACTAAAATAGCAATGAAGAACAACAACAACAACAAAAAAAACCCCTGTATTTTAAGAACTTATTGAGGAAGACAGGTATCTACACAGTAGCCAGAAGAGAGGAGGCAGGCTTCACAGGTGAGACCAGACCTGCAGATCAGGGATCCTGTCCAGAGGCCTCTTGCAGGATCCTTCCAGTTTCTGCAAGGATTGAGAACAGCCCATGCCACAGCACACCATCTCCAAGAGGCACAGGAAGCCAGATAACCACCCAGCTGCACAGAGGAGATAGCCAGCACAACCTGCATCCAGAGTTGATTGGGGCCAGAGAGCTACATATCCAAATACAACTACAAGAGAGTGGGTCTCGACCACCATCTTTGCTCCTGTGACTGTGTAACAGATTGGTAGACAGGGATCACCACAGTAGAGGATCACTTGGGACACACTCCACCTGGACTCCATGTGCACCCAGGAACTCAGCAGCACCACAGCAATTTGTGCCAGGGAAAGCAGGTCACCCAGGGTTGCTGAGATAGGCCTGTAGGCATACAGGAGGGGCAAGCTCCAGCCAGTGAAGGAGGACCAACTAACACCAGAGATAACCAGATGGCAAAAGGCAAACAAAGGAACTTTGCTAACAGTAATCAAGGCAATATGGCACCATCTGAACCAATTCTCAAATAACAGCAAGTCCTGGATACCCCAACACACCAGGAAAACAAGATTTGGATTTAAAATCATAGGTCATGATGCTGATGGAGGGCTTCATGGAGGGCTTCAAGAAGGACATAAATAACTCCCTTAAAGAAATACAAAAGAACACAAGTAAACAGCGAGAAGCCCTTGAAGAACTAAGGGAAAACACAACAAAAGAGGAGAAGGAATTAAACAAAGCCATCCAGGTTCTAAAGAAGAAGGTAGAAACAATAATGAAATCACAAAGGGAAACAACTTGAGACAGAAAAACCTAGGAAAGAAGTCAGGAGTCATGGATCCAAGCATCAACTACAGAATACAAGAGATAGAAGAGAGAATCTCAGATGCAGAAGATACCATAGAAAGCATTGATACAACAGTCAAAGAAAATGAAAAATGCAAAAAGTTCCTGACCCAAAACATCCAGGAAATCTAGGACAAAATGAGAAGACCACACCTAAGGATTATAGCTATAGAAGACAGTGAAGATTTCCAACTTAAAGGGCGAGTAAATTTCAACAAAATTATAGAAGAAAACTTCCCTAACCTAAAGAAAGAGATGCCCATGAACATACAAGAAGTCTACAGAACTCCAAATAGATTTGACCAGAAAAGAAATTCATCCTCTCACATAATAAGTAAAACACCAAATGAAAGAATTAAAAGCAGTAAAGGAAAAGGTTGAGTAACATATAAAGGCAGACCTATCAGAATTACACCAGACTTCTCATCAGAGACTATGAAAGCTAGAAGAGCCTGGGCAGATGTCATGTGACCCTAAGGAAACACAAATGCCAACCCAGACTGCTATATCCAGCAAATCTCTCAATTACCATAGATGGAGAAAACAAGGGATTTCATGACAAAAACAAATTTACACAGTATATTTCCACAAATCCAGCCCTTCAAAGGATAATGAATGAAAAACACTAACAAAAGGAGGGAAACTACACATTAGAAAAAGCAGGAAATTAATCTTCTTTCAACAAACCCAAAAGAGGATAACCACACAAACATAAAAATTACATCAAAATAGCAGCAAGCAACAATCACTATTCCTTAATAACTCTTGACATCAATGGATTCAATTCCCCAATGAAAAGACATTAACCAATAGACTGGATACAGAAACAAGACCCAACATTTTGCTGCATACAGGAAATGCATCTCAGTGTCAAAGACAAACACTACCTCAGAGTAAAAGACTGGAAAACAGTTTTCCAAGCAAATGGTCCCAGGAAACAAACTGGAGTAGTCATTTTAATATCTAATAAAATAGACTTTCAACCAAAAGTCATCAAAAAAGACACAGAAGGACACTTTATACTCATAAAAAAAAATCTACTAGGAAGAACTCTCAATTTTGAACATCTATGCCCCAAATACAAGGGCACACTCTTTCGTAAAGGAAACTTTACTAAAGTTTAAAGCACACATTGCACCCCACACAATAATTGCGGGTGTCTTCAACATCCCACTCTCCTCAATGGACAGATCAGGAAAACACAAACTAAACAGAGACACCGTGAAACTAACAGAAATGTTGGACCAAATAGATTTAACAGATATCTATAGAACATTTCATCCTATATCAAAAGAATATACCTTCTTCTCAGCACCTCATGGTACATTCTCAATAACTGACCATATAATTGGTCACAAAACAGGCCTCAACAGATATAAGAGGACTGAACTAATTCCATGCCTCCTATCAGATCACTATGGAGTAAGGGTGGTCTTCAATAGCAACAAAAACAACATACACATGGAAGCTGAGCAATGTTCTACTCAATGATACCTTGGTCAAGGAAGAAATAAGGAAAGAAATCAAACCCTTTTTAGAATTTAATGAAAATAAAGGCACAACATACCCAAACTTATGGGACACAATGAAAGTAGTGCTAAGAGGAAAGATCATAGCTCTGAGTGCCTACAAAAAGAGGCTGGAGAGAGCATACACTAGCAGCTTAACAGCATACCTGAAAGATTTAAAACAGAAAAAAGCTAATACACTAAAGAGAAGTAGAAGGCAGGAAATCATCAAACTCAGGGCTGAAATCAACCAAGTTGAAACAAAAAGAACTATACAAAGAATCAACAAAACCAGGAGCTGGTTCTTTGAGGAAATCAGCAAGATAGAAAAACCTTTAGCCAGACTAACCTTAGGGCACAGAGACAGTATCCAAATTAACAAAATCAGAAATGAAAAGGGAGAAATAAGAACAGAAACAGAGGAAATTCATAAAATTATCATATCCTACTACAAAAGCCTATTCTCAACACAACTGGAAAATCTGGATGAAATGGACAATTTTCTAGACAGAAACCAACTACCAGAATTTAATCAGGATCAGATAGACCATCTAAACAGTCCCATAACCCCCAAAGAAATAGAAGTGGTCATTGACAGTCTCCCAAACAAAAAAAAGCAGAGGACCAGATGGTTTTAGTGCAGAATTCTATCATACCTTCAAAGAAAACCTAATACCAATACTCTTCAAACTATTCCATAAAATAGAAACAGAAAGAACATTACCCAACTAATTCTATGAAGCCACAATTTCACTGATACCAAAACCACAAAACGATCCAACAAAAAAAGAGAACCTCAGACTAATTTCTGTTATGAATATCAATGCAAAAATACTCAATGAAATTCTTCCAAACGGAATCCAAGAACACATCAAAAAGATCATTCACCATGATCAAGTAGGCTTCATCCCAGGGATGCAGGGATGGTTCTGTATTCAGAAATCTGTCAATGTAATCCACTACATAAACAAACTCAAAGAAAAAAACATGGTCATTTTATTAGATGCTGAAAAAGCATTTGACAAAATTCAGCATTCTTTCATGCTAAAGGTCTTGGAAAGATCAGGAATTCAATGCCCATACCTAAACATAATAAAAGCAGTATACAACAAACCAGTAGTCAACATCAAACTAAATGGACAGAAACTTGAAGCAATCCCACTAACATCAGGGACTAGACAAGGCTGCCCTCTCTCTCCATATTTATTCAATATAGTACTTGAAGTTCTGGCTAGAGCAATTATAAAGAGATACAAATTGGAAAGGAAGAAGTCAAATCATCACTAATCGCAGATGATATGATAGTATACTTAAGCGACCCAAAAAGCTCCACCAGAGAACTTCTCCAGCTGATAAACAACTTCAGCAAAGTGTCTGGATATAAAATTAACTCAAGCAAAGCAGTAGCCTTCCTATACTCTAAGGATAAACAGGCTGAGAAAGAAATTAGGGAAATAACACCCTTCACAATACCACAAACAATATAAAGTATCTTGGTGTGTCTCTAACTAAACAAGTGAAAGATTTGTATGACAAGAACTTCAAGTGTTTGAAGAAAGAAATCAAAGAAGACCTCAGTAGATGGAAAATTCTTCCATGCTCTTTGATTGCCAGGATTAATGTAGTAAAAATGGCCATCTTGCCAAAAGCAATCTACAGATTCAATGTAATCCCCATCAAAATCCCAATTCAATTCTTCATAGACTTAGAAAGAGCAATTCTCAAATTCATCTGCAATAACAAAAATCCCAGGATAACTAAAACTATCCTCAACAGTAAAAGAACTTCTGAGAGAACCAGTATCCCCAACCTCAAGCAGTACTACAGAGCAATTGTGTTAAAAACTGC
Organism: Apodemus sylvaticus; assembly: GCF_947179515.1. Classification (NCBI taxonomy): domain Eukaryota; kingdom Metazoa; phylum Chordata; class Mammalia; order Rodentia; family Muridae; genus Apodemus; species Apodemus sylvaticus. Next base: position 108,842,149 of record NC_067475.1, read on the forward strand.
ATGGTATTGGTACAGTGACAGCAAGTAGATCAGGGGAATAGAATTGAAGACCCAGAAATGAACCCACAAAATTATGGTCACTTGATCTTTGACAAGGGAGCTACAACCATCCAGTGGAAAAAAAAGATAGCCTTTTCAACAAATGCTGCTGGTTCATCTGGAGGTCAGCATGTAGAAGAATGCAAATTGATCCATTCTTATCTCCTTGTACTAAGCTCAAGTCCAAGTAGATCAAGGACCTCCGCATAAAACCAGACACACTGAAACTAATAAAAAAGAAACTGGGGAAGACCCTTGAGGACATGGGTACAGGGGAAAATTTCCTGAACAAAACACCAATAGCTTATGCTCTAATATCAAGAATTGACAAATGGGACCTCATAAAATTACTGAGTTTCTGTAAGACAAAGGATATTGTCAAAAGAACAAAACAACAACCAACAAATTAGGGAAAGATCTTTACTAACCCTACATCCAACAGAGGACTTATATCCAAGATACACAAAGAACTCAAGAAGGTAGACTTCAGAGAGCCAAATAACGCCATTAAAAAATGGGGTACAAACCACTCTGGAAATCAGTCTGGCGGTTCCTCCGAAAACTGGGCACCTCACTTCCAGAAGATCCTGCTATACCACTCCTGGGCATATATCCAGAGGATTCCCCACCATGTAATAAGGATACATGCTCTACTATGTTCATAGCAGCCCTATTTATAATTGCCAGATGCTGGAAAGAACCCAGGTATCCCTCAACAGAAGAGTGGATGCAAAAAATGTGGTATATCTACACAATGGAGTACTATTCAGCCATTAGAAACAATGAATTCATGAAATTCTTAGGCAAATGGATGGAGCTAGAGAACATCATACTAACTAAGTGAGGTAACCCAGACTCAAAAGGTGAATCATGGTATGCACTCACTAATAAGTGGATATTAACCTAGAAAACTGGAATACCGAAAACATAATCCACACATCAAATGAGACACAAGAAGAAAGGAGGAGTGGCCCCTGGTTCTGGAAAGACTCAGTGAAACAGTATTCGGCAAAACCAGAACGGGGAAGTGGGAAGGGGTGGGAGGGAGGACAGGGGAAGAGAAGGGGGCTTACGGGACTTTCGGGGAGTGGGGGGGCTAGAAAAGGGGAAATCATTTGAAATGTAAATAAATTATATCGAATAAAAAAAATTTTAAAAAAATGGGGTACAGAGCAAAAAAAGATTTTTCACCTGAGGAATATTGAATGGAGGAGAAGCACCTAAAAAATGTTCAACATCTGTAGTCATCAGGAAAATTAAAATCAAAACAACCCTGAGATTTTACCTCACACCAGTCAGAATGGCTAAGATCAAAAACTCAGGAGAAAACAAGTGCTGGGGAGATTATGGAGAAAGAGGAACACTTCTCCAGTGCCAGTGGGGGTGCAAGCTGGTACAACCACTCTGGAAATCAGTCTGTCAGTTCCTCAGAAAACTGTGCATGATAGTATTGGAGGACCCTGCTATACCACTCCTGGGCATATACCCAAAGGATTCCCCAGCATGTAATAAGGACACATGCTCCACTATGTTCATAGCAGCCCTATTTATAATAGCCAAAACCTGTTATAATAGCCAGATGTCCCTCAATGGAGGAATGGATACAGAAAATGTGGTATATATACACAATGGAGTACTTTTCAGCCATTAAAAACAACGAATTCATGAAATTCTTAGACAAATGGACAGAACTGAAGAATATCATTATAAGTGAGGTAACCAAATCACAAAAGAAGACTCATGGTATGCACTTACTGATAAATGTATATTATCCTAGAAACATGGAACACCCAAGACACAATTCACATATCAAATAAAGCCCAAGAAGGAAGGAGAGGCCCCTCGTCCTGGAAAGGCTCAGTGCAGCAGTGTAGGGGAATACCAGGACAGGGAAGCAGGAAGGAGTGTATTTGGGAACAGGGGAAGGGAAGAGGGCTTATGGGACTTTCGGGAGGGGAGATCCAGGAAAGAGGAAATCATTTGAAATGTAAATAAAGAATTAAAAAAATGAAAACAATAAATTCTACTTTCATGTTTTCCTAAACTTGGGATCAAACTATGACTTGGTTTTCAGTGCTCAATGGCTATAAACTGAACCCCAGAAACTAAACATTTCCTTGGCTGTTAGTCCAAGTGGCCTCATGCTGTGTGTGTTGCTTTCAGAACACATCCTGGACTAGTTTAGACAGCAATGTAATCTGTTTTCAAATCTCCAAACAACACATAGTTGTTTGGCTTACTCCTATCCTGCGTGGCTTGCTAACACAGCAACCTCACTATGAGAGCTCCCAGTTCTCCTTTCCATTTCTCAGGGCTGATGTTGTCCTCTATTATCACTGAGCTGCTGCCTGACCCGGAGGCTCCTGGGCTTGGAGATCTCTCATCATCCCTTAGGCCAGCATGTGACAATTCCTCCTCTTTGCTTGCCTAAGGGACCTTGCTCAGGGAGTAGCACCATTCTGTGATGGATCAGCTCAAAGCTTTTGCTTTTTTTGTTCTTTTGTTTCTTGTTTTTGTTAGTTTGTTTTTTGTTTTTTTTGAAAGGCATGTTCTTTTATTGAAAAAGGAAGTAAAAACATTTTATGACAAAGATTTATATGGAAGTTATTTCTGATGAAATAAAAGAGATATATAGAAAAGCATGTTAAAGTTGACAGTTTTCATGGAAAATTAAAGAATAAAGTGGTAGACATGAAACCATTGCTAAATTAATTGAAAAATGAAATAGAAACATTTTATGATGGAATTGAAGATTAATGTGGAAAATAGTTCTGATAAAATTGTAGAAAATGTAGAAAAACATGTTAAAATTGAAGATTATCATGGAAAATTTTATATAGATATAATAATGGTAGGCATAAAAGTATACCTAAGTTGATTGAAAGTAGAATTATAAACATTTTCTGATAAAGCTGAAGATTTATGTGGGAAATATGTCTGATAAAATTGAAGAAATATATAGAAAAATGTTAAAATTGAAGATTATCATGGAAATTATACAGATAAAATGTAGGCATAAAATAATTCTAAGTTGATTGAAAGTGGAATTATAAACATTTTCAGGTAAAATTGAAGATTTACATTTCTGATAAAATTCAGAAATATATAGACAAACACATTAAAATTGACTATTTCATGGAAAATTATACAGATAAAATGGTAGATATAAAAAACCTTGCTAAATTAATTGAAGGTGTAATTTAAAACATTTTGTGATAAAATCAGATATTTGCATGGAAAACCTTTCTGATAAAATAGAAGAAATATATAGAAAAACATATTAAAATTGAAGATTATCATGAAAAATAATGCAGGTAAAATGGTAGACATAAAAAATTACTAAATTAATCGAAAGAGGATTACAAACATTTTCTGATAAAATTGAAGATTTACATGAAAAATATTTATTAGTCTATGACTTTTTATTGGGGAATTGAATCCATTGATGTTAAGAGATATTCAAGAAGATTGGTGCTTCCTGTTATTTTTGATCTTATTTTTATGTTTGTGTGGGTATCTTCTTTTGTGTTTGTTGGAAGATTACTTTCTTGCTTTTTCTAGGGTGTAGTTTCCCTCCTTGTGATGGTGTTTTCCATCTATTATCCTTTGTATGGCTGGATTTGTGGACAGATATTGTGTAAATTTGGTTTTATCATGGAATATCTTGGTTTCTCCATCTATGGTGATTGAGAGTTTTGCTGGGTATAGTCATCTGGGCTAGCATTTGTGTTCTCTTAGGGTTTGTATGAGATCTGCCCAGGATCTTCTAGCTTTCATCATCTCTGGTGAGAAGTCTGGTAATTCTGATAGGTCTGCCTTTATATGTTACTTCTCCCTTTTCCCTTACTGCTTTTAATATTCTTTTTTTGTTTAGTGCATTTGGTGTATTGATTATTATGTGCCTGTGTAAAGAGCCTTATTGAGGTGCCATGCCACCTGTCAGGAACTTGACATTGACCAAAGTGAAGCTCCTCTCCCAGCCTTTGAGCGGGAACTCCTGTGTCAGCCACAGTTCCCTCCACCTAGGGTTGAGTGCTCAGATCAAGGTGAAGCCCATTGTTCTTCAAGGACCTGGAGTTTCCTGAGAAACACTAGCCACCCGTGGAGCAACTGAACTGGTTCTGCTGAGAAGCTCCCAGCCTTTCCCCCCACTGCCTATATATATTGGGAGTTGTTCATTAAACTTTGAGACCTTGAATAGCAGGTGTTATCTTATATGTAATGCTTCATAAAACCCACAACATAGTATGTAATTTATAAGAAAATGAAACATTCATGAAATTGTGAAGGTTACTTTTCCTTACCATGAGAAACACTGGGTTTGAATAAATCCTATTTTGGTATCAGTAAGGAATGTTAAAGAATGTACTATACAATTATAGCAAACATAGAAGTTGATATTAAAAAGAGTAGGCAGGAGAAGTAATAAAGCAAAAATGAATATTTACTTTAAATAGTTTTTAATGCATCATCTAATTAGAGCCTGACTCTCCAGACTTGACTCTACCCAAAATATCCAAAATGACTCTATCCACAGTCATTAAAACAATGTGTTGAAAATAATAAGCATTTCCGACTTGAAATTTCAGATTTGTCCTACTTTGCTTTTTGTTGCTGTGATAAGTGCCATGACCAAAGTGGCTTGTGGAGGGGAGGGTTTATATTGTCATACAAGTTATAGTCCATCATGGAGGGAAGTGGAATTAGGAACTCAAAATTTTAGCTTCAAGCAGAAACCATGAAGGAACCTCCTGGCTTGATATTTTTGGCCTGTGCTCAGCCAACTTTCTTACACAACTCCAGACCATCTACATGGGTGGCGCCACCCACAGAAGGGTGAGTCCTCCCATATGAATCAAAATCAAGAAAAGCTCTACAGATGTGTTCAGAAGCCAACTGGATCTAGGTAATTCTTCAGTGGAGATTCCCAGGCAATCCGAGTTTTGTCAAGTTGGCAGATGAAGCTAACTATGACAAAATCCCATAATACCTCCATGGTGTGGAATCACCCCACGATGGTAACCTAACCATATACTATATACTCTCCACATCATGATTATGGTTTACAATTTCTTCACTCCTCTTCCTCAGTGGCTGACCCCAGAAACCAACTGATTGCTGTTCTTCTAATTCAACTCCTTGGGTGGTTAGTGAGGCAACTAGAGAAGTAGAGTTCTCTCTATGTGTTCGTACCTACAGCTTATTCTTAGAAAATGTTCAGAAGGGTTTGGGATGCTCAGTGAGTAAAGTGCTTGTAAAAGTTTGGGATTCAGTCTCCAACACTGTACTCCAAAAATTTGGTTTGGTGCTGCATAGCTATAATAAATTCGAGAGGCAAAGTTCATAGTCATCCTCAGACACATAGCAAGTTTGAATCCAGAATAGGGGATACATGAGACTGCATCCCAAGGTGGGGAAAAGGAAAGAAGGGGAACAGAAGAGAAGGGAAGGGAGGGAAGGGGTGTGAATAAAAGAGAAAGTCTCATGATATTCTAACTACACAATCATCTTCACATGCACAACATTCATTATGGAACAGGTTCTAGTACATTATCTGGAAGAAACTGGATGATTCAAGAGCAGACCCAGGGCCATTAGGATGTTTTTTGGAGGTGTAAGGCATTTTATACAAGTTGGGCAGGGTCCTGGCAAGCACTACATCTGTGCTTGACTCTTTGGGACACTTCTACTCCTTGCTATCATCACCTGGGACATGCAGCAAGTTACTGCTAGCTGAAAGTTGTGGATCTTATCTTCAAAGGTACAGGAAATAATGATAAGGGTTCCTGGATAACTGCTATGCCTATTCAAATTTAATTGTTTGTATTGTTTACTCTAGTGACTTAGATTGTGCTTCCCTCTGTCTTCTAATTGAACTGTTTGTCTTTTAGTCTTCTGTGTGTCAGTATAGTTCTGAACTTTGATGGGGGGCTCCTGGCCCTCAGTATTTCCCGTATTTCTGTAGAAGCAGAAAGAGCAAAATGCACAGACTACAATAGTATTGAACATGTGCAAAGAAAACAACACAAATTACCCCACTTGCCAGGTAATGGTTAGAACACCAAGACCTCAGCTTTAACTTTGGTCATTTAAGAAAAGGGCAGACTTAATGTGGACAGGCACTGTCATCTTCAAGTGAGCTAAAGAACTGTTACAGGACAAATTCTAATATCTGAAATTCTTTTAAGGAAAAGAACATAAATATATGTCACGACAAGAGGGCTGGGATGCTTACTGATAGCAAAGTGCAAGGTTAGCACACACCCTGTCCACTAGGGACCATTTGCAGCAGTCCACAAAATTGGGGCCCTGTGATGGATATGTCTATTCCCTTCTGCATTTAACTCTGTTGTACCTTTTGAAAGCTTCTACTCTGTCACAAGAGTTTACTATCCACCATTAGGAATTCAACATTGAAAAACTTTACTGATAAACAATGCCCACTTTTCTCTCTATCGATTTTGGAGCTGTTTACTGACATATTCACACACATTTCTTATGCTGTGCCCATTCCTTACACCCAGCATATTTCTATTGAATATGTTATTTAAAAAGGTGTGCTTATGAGTTAAGTCACATAGATGTTAAGGAGTTATTCTAAGTGACTTTGACACTAGAGCCCAAGCCTCAGCATAAAGTCACTTTTTTTACACCTAGGATTTAACATTTATATGTGCACTGCAGTATAAAGTGGAGGTATTTGTTACTGTGGGAAGCTGAGTATCTCAAACATATTTAATTCCAGTTAAAAAATGTAATGTTCTGCTGGTGAGCTTGCACTGGGAACGTCATGCTTATATCTTTTACATTGTTAAGTTCAGAGACACGTGGAGAGCATATTTTTAAAGAAATTTTCTAAAACCTTAGATATCTGTTATGTTTACAAATCTTCCTAAAATATTGTGTAAGGAATTTCACCCAAGAATGCAATGGCTCAATAATATAATTGAGATTCAGAGTGATGGTTTTTATTACATTTTGACTATTTTGTAGTAATGCCATGAATGTAGTGTTGTTTCCCAACACACCACCACAGTGTTATGACACACAGACACACTCAGACATACATAACACATATGCAGGCACAGACAGACACAAAAACTCACACACAAACACACACATATATACTCTCTCTTACACACACACACACACACACACACACACACACAGCATCACCAAAAAGCCCACTCCAATAAGAGTGCTAATTCATGAAGGCTGAGTCTCTGGAGCTCTCTGAGCAATGTGAAGGCAGCTTGAGAGGTGTGAGAAAATCTCTGGGGCTTGGATGGTTGTAACATCCCCTGGATGGCTGAAATATCCTCCTTTAACAGTTATTATTTTTATCAAGCTGGAGAGGCACCTATGATAATCTTTAGAATTTCTCACGGTGACTTGTTTGTTAGTTAATTCCAGATCTAATCAATATGACAACCACGATTAACCATTAGAATGTGCTTAAGAGTCACAGTGAATTCAGCAAACTTCTACTCCTGAGGCCTTTGATAGAGTACTTGCAAGACCAGCCATGTGCAAGCCAAGTCCAGCATAACAGACAAACTGCAGTATTCAGATCAACAAGGCTGTTGATCTGATATCTGCTTCTAAACTCTGGGCCCCTGCTGCTCCTGAGTCAATATGGTGCTGTTTCTGCCTCTGTCTTCTACCGAGTCTGTATCTACATACGGTTCTCCCACTTCTCTGCTCCAGCTGCCAAAAGGGTGCAAGCAATCTATGTTTCAACAAGTCTAAATCTCAAATGCCTCTTTATGAGGGATTATTGAAAAGAGAAAATTGACCCAGAAAGAGGGAGGAGGGTTGTACTAATAATAGTAAGATCTGTCTGTATTTTTAAAGGTACATATCTTAAAAGTCACAATAAAACCCATTAGTTTGTGTGCTGACTTAAAAAAGATCTGAAGAAAAATTATAAAAAGGAAAAAGCCTTTTTCTACCATTTATTTTGGTTCTTTATCTTGAGAGTAGCTTGCCAGAATTTGCTACTGGGTCATTTTTCTATTTCTTATTCTGATAAAGTCATAAGGGAACCCTGCATCGTCTCTGCACTTCGTACTTACACATGCCACTGTGAGTACACTGACATTAGAGACCTGTGTCGGTAGCTGTGTCTGTTTCTCACAAGCTGGAGTCATCTAGACAGACAGAGCCTTAACTGAGGACTTGTCTCTCTCCAGTTCACCTGTGAGCGTGTCTGTGGCCCATTTTCTTCATTAGTAACTGAATGGGAGGGCCAAGCTCACTGAGGGCAGTGCCACACCCTTGGGCAATTGCTCAAGCAGCAAACTGAGTGGATCATGCACAGCAAGCCAGTAAGCAGCATCCCTCCATGGACTTTACTCCAGCGCCCGCCTCCAGGCTCCTACATTGAGGTCCTGCCTTGGCTTCTTTTGGTGATGGACTGTGACATCAAAATATAAGATGAAATAAATCCTTTCTCCCCCAAGTTTATTCAGTGTTTTATCACATCAGAAAAGCCTAACTAGAACACCCATAATGCTATTATTAATGGACATATAGGTGACTGAAGACCCAAGGTATGACTTTTGTTGGTTATAAGTCAATTGTGTCAGAACAGGACTCACACTAGTTTTTCTCAAGTGTATATTGATTATTCACTCCAATAAACATGAAAATTGCATAATTTAGACATAGTAAAGATTGTGCCTAATTAAAAGACATGTAAGAATCTGGGCATCTATATATAAAGAATGTATATCTTTAGAACCATACATTGTCATGATTGTCAAAAGGTTTTGTTTCTTGTATTTTTTAACTACTTGAGCTTGAGATAATATACTTTTATCTAGGGACTAAACCATAAGGTGGTATAATTGGCACATCAAATACCATAAAGGATTGTAAATAATGTCAGTAGCAAAACAAATTCTATGGAGTGATTTAAAAGCAGAAGATACATAGTTTTTATATGTATAATATCAAGCTAGGAATTTGCCAGTGCTGTTTCACTCATAACTTAAGCATCTCCTTTTAATGGTGGATTATTGGAAGAAAGGTATTACGTGAACCATGGGAAGAAGTAACCAAGGTGATAAAGTATCCTGACATATTGGTAAAAGACCACAGCCTAATGAACACAGGCAAAGAATTCATGTTAACTCCAGTGCCCCATGTGCAGCCTGGAGACTTTGGCAAATCACTTAGCTTCCCCAGCTTCTACACAAAGCAGTTCCTATCCTTGCATTTTACACACTGAATGAAAGCATTAAGCTGCATTGAAACGTGAGACTGACTTGTTAATAATCTTAAAACACAAAGTATGTGGTTAAGTATGTGACCAAAGAGCGTGGTGATGTGTTAACCTTTGATATGCTATGGACTCTTAATTTTATGGTAGAAATGGCAACAAGTTTGTGGGGGCTGGAAGATACGAGGCTTAAAGAGCATGGTTTTTCAATTTTGAAAGTAATTCAGTATGTGTTCTGGTATCCCTTTTCCTAAGCAATTTGCCCTCCCAAAATAGGCATAATTTTAATGCCTACTTCATCAGAATATGTCTAATTGACTCTTCTAAAAAGCCTTTGGTATACATAGGATTAAAATGTAAATATTTACTGACATAGTTAAATGGGAGAAACTGAACTAGAATAGATATAAAATATGCTTTGGCTTTCTAATAGTTCATATAGGTTATATAAGAGGTGGGAAAGGAATATTTGAAACATCTAGAAATAAAATGACCCTGAGTGGTGATCCTGGGAAAATAAGTACTCTAATACACTGCAATCATCTCTCTGTGGTTTGCTGGAGTTGAGGTCTGGAAGCCCGACCTTGGTTAGACATAACCTAGGGAACACAGAGCTCTGACGTTAGTCTAGAAGGAGTTTTGGAAGAATGACAAACTGTGGCTGCCAAGAACATACTAGATGCCATATTTCCAGGGCAAGTATCCACATTTGAACATCAAATATGAACCCTTAAGAACATGGCTGTCTCCGAAGTGCTAAGGACCTTGATCACGCCACACAAGGTCTCCAGGGTTAGTTAATTCTAACTCTGACTCCCTGACTCTTGAATTCTACCTTGGTAACCGACTTACTCATTACTGTGATTAGTAACTGGATATGGAACATTCCTAATTTTTACCCAAGCAAGGCAGCCTCAGCTTTGGCAACACCATTCACTCTGTGGAGCCTAGTTGCTTGGGTTTGAAACAACTGTCGCATTTCTGCTTACAAGATGTATTACCTGAGATGAGTCATTTTTCTTCACACCTATATAAAGTGAGAGCAGTGTGAATGTGTTCCCTGCATGTTCACAGATGCTATTAGAACGTGGGAGTAAACAGACTTTTTTGAAAAGTTTATGATATTTGTCACAGAGTAAATCTTCCATAAATATCATCTGTAGTTATAAATTTTCATAATACATCAATTAAAAAACTTTAAAAATTTTGTTATCACAAAAGTTCCTAGGCCCCTGCCCTAGAATGGTCCATATGGTGGACGGGAGAGATGGAGTTTAAGAGGTCGTCTCTAGTCATGCAGACCTTCCTTGTTCTAGGAGCACATCTTCAGAACATCTGCCCCCAAACATTCATCCCAAATTCTCATCAAAGGCTCGTTCATGTGTGCTTCAACTACAGGGATGAAACAGTCATTTTAGGCAAATTCCTCAAATAGTGGAAGCCTGCTAGAGGAACAAGATGTATCAGAATAACAGCAACCTTATAAAAGGATGCCATGCCCTCAACACAGTGAAAGAAAGAAAGAAAGAAAGAAAGAAAGAAAGAAAGAAAGAAAGAAAGAAAGAAAGAAAGAAAGAAAGAAAGAAAGAAAGAAAGAAAGAAAGGAAGGAAGGAAGGAAGGAAGGAAGGAAGGAAGGAAGGAAGGAAGGAAGGAAGGAAGGAAGGAAGGAAGGAAGGAAGGAAGGAAGGGAGGGAGGAAGGAAGGAAGGAAGGAGAAAGAAAGAAAAAAAGAAAGAAAGAAAGAAAGAAAGAAAGAAGAAAGAAAAAAGAACACAAAAATATCTTGGCAAATGAACTAAGCCATATGCAGAAAAAGTACTGTATGTTCTCATTATGGGGTGTTTTTGGGTTTTTTTTTCCTTAATAGCCAAATATACAGAATATAGAAAAAAGTGGTTTTTGCAGTTGGGGATGGAGAAGGATATTTGTAGATTAGAAGACACAAAGCAACAACTACAGAGTGAAAACAATCCAGAGATTTAATGTATAATATGAGGACTGTATCTAATAATTCTTTTTAAAATACACAGCAAAAGAGTTTCTCTTACTAAGACACACATTTACACAGAATAAAAAGTGATTGGTAGGTTTATTTGTTTTATCTTTATGTAGCTCATAATTTTATATTGTACACCTCAAACATAAATAACCAATAAAGAGGAAGAGGATTGGTGCCTCTCCTGGGCCGAAGAAGAGAAGAGTGCATGCAAACTTCAGACACCTTCCTTCACTGCTCTCTCAACTTGCAAACAGAAGGGGAGTTACAAACCCAGGGCAAACCACAGAGATGAAAGCATCTTTGACTGTTATTGCTGTTGTTGTTACCACCATCATTAGCATATTCGATGTGAAGACTGATGGGGTCCATGACTTGCTTTTTTATTCAAATATACCGCATGCTGTCAGCATATTTGGTACCACTACCAGGTCCCCTCTGCCCCTCCCCAACACACACACACACACACACACACACACCTTTAGCTTCTCCTGGGCATCCACTCACCAACCCACTCCAGCTTTAATCCTTTTCCTTCTCCCCTCTCCTGTTTTTAAGTCTAGGTTCCCTCTCCCTCTTGTTAGGAGGTGGGAGAGGTCATGAAAGGAAAGAACTTGTAGCCCCTGAACCAGCCCAGGCCACAGAGCCACGAGGCAGGAAAAGCCCAGGGCTTCCTTCCCAACCTGGGAGGAGCAAAAGCGCAGGCGGGCCTGGGCTGGCGCTGGTGGTCGACGATCCGCCCATTCCCAGAAGCAGAGGCCCCGCCCTCCTCCCCCGAGCGAAGACCCCTAGAGGCTGAGCAGACCCCAAAGGCGGTGCAATTCCACTGGCCCAAGGCAGAGGTGAGCTGCTGCTAATCCTCTCGGGAAGTGAAGGGACCCAGAGAGTCTGGTAGATGCAGCGGGAGCTGGGGTTCAGGGCGAGACAGAGGGTGGGATGGGCAGAAGGGTCCAGGGAAAGGAAAGTGCTGGAGGGAAGTGGGGACAAAAGCAGCGACCAAGGGAAAGTCGCTTTGGTGACTGAAGCCAGGCGAAACGCGCGGGAAGGATTATGTGTAGCCTGGGACCCTTGCATAAACACTGATGACGCGTTTGTGCAAAACAAGCAATCTGAGGAGAAAAGCCTGGGACTTCGGAAAGAAGGAGTCATTGATTAGTACTTGCAAGTTTAGGTGACTTTAATGAGAACTAACTAACCTATACTATTGAGGGAGGAGGAAGAGCATTACCATCTCCAGCAGCAGCAGCAGTAGCAGCAGTAGCAGCAGTCGGATAAAGGGAAGCTTTGGTTAGTTTGGAAATGGATGATGCCATTAAAATAACAGAAGCGCCTCCAGTTCTCTGAAGCATCAGTCCCCCAGTTGTTTAAGCTAGAAAAGACTACGCCTACTAAGCCTTTTGCTCCCTTTGGAAGCAAAGAACTTGCCGTCAATCCTGTGAAGACTCTCCCCCGGAAGATTTCCTGTCTCTGCTTATGTTACAAGAGGATTCAAAAGACAGAAGAGCTCAGGTATTGCCAACTCTTTTGTTAAATACAGTTTGAGACTTCAGTGTACTGGAATTCATGTGGTATTTATTTAGGGCTCTATTCTCTTGTAACCAACTCTTTAAGGTGCGTATAGTCGTTTCTGTTCCCAGCCACCTTGTTCCATCTTTGTTCATCTAATAGCAAGCTCACCTATTGTTGTTGTTTTTTTTCATCATGCCAAGAGCATTCAAAAATATTCTGTGATCTAATAGTGACAGTGTAGGCATGGAAGTAATCATTCGTATGTCTTAATTTGGGTTAAACTCATTCATAGCAATTCCAGATTGGGAGGGATCACTGAGCTTTTGCCACGTGTGAGTTAAAGATATTTTCTAACAAGCAGAGCATAATTCTTCTTTGGCCATGCTCCCCATTCTCTGTCAGTGAGGAGAGGGGTGTTTCCAAGCAGAGAAAGAGCAGTGTCCTGCCTGCAAAGTCAGAGTGGCTGCTATCGTGCTGGGCTGAGACTCAGCGCTCCCAGCTGCTCCGTTTACTGTCCGTTTCATCATTAGTTGGCTCTGAAAAGGCAAATGTGTCCTTTTTGGCAAGGACTCGAAGACATGCTAGAAAGAAATTTAACCTCTTTTCTAGTGGTTTATTACAGCTGTAAAAGTGTTTTGGGAGGTTAAATCAAATAAATAAAACATATATTAAATAATACAATGTACAAAATTTGTCATATAGAGAACATACATAAATGCAATGTGAACAATACATACATATATATTTAACTTTTATCTATTTACTGATGCAGTTTTCTAAATTGCACATGTACTATTTTTATGTTTATAAAAATATGAAAAATGTATATAAAAGTATAAAAGGCTCTTGGGGAAAAAGAGTTTTAAATTTATGAACTTTAATTGTCCCAATACCATTATTATGGTCTCTAATAACAGGGATGCTGCTTTTCATTGGGAAATGAGAAGCTATGAAGACACGTTCACAAGAATGAGCCCATTTAGTGAAGTCCAACGGGAGGCTAGCACACACTAGTTTATAAAGAGGACATTTTCCCACATCTATGCCAGTCTACACTCCAGGGGATAAGCGTTCCTCTTTCCCCAGATTTCACTAGCATTTGTTGTCATTTACCTTCTTGATGACATACACTCTGAGTGGAATGAGATAGGATCTCCAAGGAATGTCAATTTGAATGCCCTGAACAATTTTTCAGGTCTTCCATTCGGTTCACTAGTCCATTCACTTATCAGATAATTGGGAGAAGGGTGTTAATTTTTTTTTGCAGTTTTTAAGGAATTCCCTTAAAAACAAAAACAAACAACAAACAAACAAAACCCCCTGAAACTAGGACTACCAGTCCATTCCTGGGTATGTAACAAAGAGAAGTTCGTGCAGTATTTATTCATGACATTATTCATGTCAGCCAAGAATGTAGAACCAAGTTGCATAGCCATCAAAATATGGACGGATAAAGGAAATGTGGAAATGTTTATAGCAGAATTCCATGTGGCCATAAAGAAGTGAAATCATGACATTTGCAGGAAATGGATGCAACTGGAAATCAATTAGGCTTATCAAAGTAAGACAGAAAAGACAGAAAAGAAAAGGAAACGCTATGTGGCTTCTCTTATAAGCAGAACCTAGATTTACAATTGTATGTGTACATGTGTGTTTAGAATTTTATTTAGTTATGAGCTGTTCTAATCTGGACATGTGTATATAGGCGTGCCTATGATAAGAAAGCAGAAACAAACCAGCTGGGGTGGGTAGGAGAGAAAGTAATAAGAAGGCGCGGACTTAATAAGAACAAAGCACAAGAACAAAGGTGCTGTGATCAAACACCTTAATTTGTATGCTTTCTGAACCACGGACTGTGGCAGGAGGCACAAGTTCAAACCAGGGTGAAATCCCAGCACAGAGAAGGGGAGGTAGACACAAGGTTCCACCACTAACCAAGAAGCCATTTGCAATTGCTGCCTGCTGGGACAGGGGATACCAGTTTTCTCCAATGGAGTGACACTGTGTATAACAACCAAACAGCAGGGCAGGCCCCTGACCATTAGTAGTTGACAATACGAAGCTGGCTCCATGGACATTTTTTGTGCTATTTTTCATTTTTTCCTCTTACTATTTTGATGTTGCTGTTTTGGTTTTCATTTATTCGTTTTGACAGAGAGAAAGAACATGAAGTTGGGCAGCTAGGAAATGGGCGGGGGGTGGGGGGGGTGGGGGAGGCTCTGGAAGAAGTTGGGGGAGGAGAAAAATTGTATGGAGCATATTTAAATATTAAAACAGGTCCCATTTCGCCACAAAGAGGTATGAAGTTAACTAACCAATTATGATTCTTAAAGCAAATATCCCCAATGATTCCCAGAGTTGCCGTGTGTGGTGCGCCTAGGACTTTGCTTGAACTGTCTGTATGACTGTGGTGTGGTATCTTTTCAGGATGCAGGTGAGAAGCAGGGAAGTCAGCTGCTGGTTGGTCTTCCTCACTGTCGTCTGCCTGACGGTCACCCCTGGGAGCAGGGCCTGTCCTCGCCGCTGTGCCTGCTATGTGCCCACAGAGGTGCACTGTACATTTCGGTACCTGACCTCCATCCCAGACGGCATCCCAGCCAATGTGGAGCGAGTAAATTTAGGGTGTGTGGACCTTGCCTGATCCCCTCTCAGAGAGGGACCACTGATCTTCCTGGTACTTTGTCCTCCAAACTATGATTATTTTTACTCGTTTTCTTCTAAAATGGGTTCATAAGAACCTTACATTGTGGAGACAATAAACATTTTATCCCAGTAGTCTTTTACTAGAACTTGAAGGCCCTCTTAGTTGTTTGGGAGCCTCATAATTGTGGGGCAGCTTTATCCTGAATAAATTTTTACTAGAAAAGATACAGTTTCTGTTAACAATAATTATTATGATAATAAGCAAGAGGAATTCTATATTAAAAAATATAGATTTTTTTTATAAACAAAACCTACCACTTCTTTTGCAATTTTTAAATGCCCAGTGCATAATGCTTACTTAAAATACTTGACTTGGTTAATCTGTCAAATTATTGTGATATTCTGAAGGTTTATGAAAAGTTGTTTATATGTATAAATGCACAAGTAATGGGATATGCCATCACCAATGTGACATTAGTAGACACCTACAGTATGCCAAGCACTATTGTTCACGTTGGGAGGAAGTAATATGGGGGGAGGGCGAGCACTGCACAAGGATTGAAAGGTCTACCCAATGCCTTGGATTGCCATCAGTAAAGACTGACATTGTCTTCTCCCTCTGGGGGAGGGGCCTGGGGCTGAGCACTTTGCGTGTCTTCATTTGTTCATTGTGCTGGCAAGTTTTATGATAACTTGACCCAAGCTAGAGTCACGGGAGAGGAAGAAGCTTCAATTGAGGAAAATGCCTGAATAAGATCAGATTAGAGACAGGCCTGTGGGGCAATTTCTTAATTAGTGATTTATGGGGCAGGGCCCAGTCCATTGTGGATGGTATCATTTCTTGGCTGGTGATGCTGGGCTCTATTAAAAAAAAAAATCAGGTCAAGCAAGGAGCAAGCCAGTGAGCAGCAGCCCTCACCATCTCTGCCTCAGCTCCTGCCTCTAGGTTCCTTCCATGTTTGCGTTCCTATTCTAGCTCCCTACAATGTTAAGCGATGATGTGGAAGTGTAAGCCAAATAAATCCTTTTTTCCCCAACTTGCTGTTGGTCATGGCGTCTCATTACAGCAATAATAACCCTCACTAAGATCCTGGTGTTCATAACACCTTTGGACTAAATTCTATTATCTATACTTTATAGCTGAGGAAAATGGAGCACAGAAAGTCTCCAGATTACACCCAGAGTCTAACCTGGTGCTTCCTGAGCTCAGAATCAGCACCATACGCACTCCAGTGCCCCAGGCTTCTTAACCCGAACACAGTTGCAAAAAGGGAATTTGTTTGTTCCTGCCTTGACATTTGAACTTTAATTGAAAGATTCATCTGAAGCCTAAAATGATTTTTCTTTTCAGGTATAACAGTCTCACTAGACTGACAGAAAATGACTTCTCTGGCCTGAGCAAACTGGAGTTACTCATGCTTCACAGCAACGGCATTCACAGAGTCAGTGACAAGACCTTCTCCGGCTTGCAGTCCTTGCAGGTGAGGGGGTGGAGGGTGGTGGAGAAGAGAGGGTAGAAGAGAGGTGGAACTGTGGAGTGTATCCCGAAGCTGCCTACCCCTGTGGGATACATTCTATCAGCATTCTATGAACTAGAGGCAGACATCAAGGAAGGATTTCAATTGTAATGCAATTTTATGTGAAAATTTGAATATTAAGAAAATGCTGAGCAAAATGTTTTTTTGAGGACCTAAGCTTGGGTCCCCAGTAGCCACATAAAAAGCACAGCATGGAGGCAAAGGCCAGCAATTGCCAGCCCAGGAAGCACCTGTATCAGAATCCCAGAGACTCTGGTCAGGCACTCTATCCAATTAGTGGACTCCATATTCAGTGAGAAAACTTGACTCAGAAGCTAATGTGGAAAGCATCAAGGAAGAGACCCAACATCTGGTCTCGACTCTTGCATGCATAGGGAATCACAGAGAGAAGGAAATGGAAGGAAGGAAGGGAAGAAGAGGGGAGGGGAGGGGAGGGAAGGGAAAAGAGAGAGAAAGGGAAGGAGAGAAAGGAAAGGGTGAGAAGGAAGGAAAATGAATCAATTTTTAAGACTTACTAAACATTTACAGTTTATCCCTAGAAGGTCATTTCCACCTGTTAGTCTGGAAGTTGAATGAGATCCCTTAATATAAGGACAGTCATTACCACAGTAGCATTTTATAAACTATAACAAATTTTCAGTTTTCTTTACTTGTTTATCCTCTACCATCTTCAAATTAAAATTACAAATATTCCCACAAATGAAGAAAATGCTCTAAGAGTTATCACACACCTAAGTGGGAAACTAAAGGATTAGAAAAGTCTAGCAATAAGAATGAGGAGAACAAAAGAGACTCCACAGGGACCCCTTTCTCTGCTTTTAATCTTGACACTTGAGAAGCTAATTTACCTTGCATGGTAACTATTCAACTCTTTAAGCAAACAATGCTGCTGTTCATGAGAAGCACAATAAAGTATATATGTCCCAAATATGTTAATCATAATTTGCATGCAGCACTTAATAGCCATCAAAGCAATAATACCCACCATTCACAGAGACTTTAAACACCAAACTGGAGCCATGTCTGGTGTTTTGACATAGGGTGCACAGTGTGTGATTATGATTTAGGTAGATCAGACAGCATTTGGGACATTTATCTGCAGGAGGAGTTGTTCATGGATCCTGCATGAAATTCTCCACCTATGTTTATTCTCTTAGCCAGGTTTTTCTCTGACTGAGAAACATTGGATTTCAGGTTTTACTCCCAGGTAACATTTAGGAAAAAGCTGTGCTATGTTCTCAGTTTGACTTTATTTATTAGGGATGTTGGTATTCCAGAAAATCCTCTTTTGAAGAGATTAAAATTTAGGTCAAATCAGAAAAATATGGACAAAGTTATTGTTTTTATTAGTATTTCATGCTCTCTTCTTTTTTAAAAAAATAGTATGTTTAGAACTAATTAAAAGGGATTAGAAACTAATCAGAAAGGGATTGGATGAATGAATGCTAAAGCATCATGAAAAATTCAAAATTTTTGGCTTCTAATTCGGAATCAATTAAATTCATATTACTGAAAAAAGACAGCATGCCAGATGTGTGCCAGCTGCGGAGTGGATAAACTGTGTAACGTGAATGCTATGTAGAAACAGAAAGGAAGGAAGGGCTGATGTGTGCTACAACATCTTGAAAACATTTGGCTACGTGATGGAAGCCAGGCACAAAAAGCCACATTTTGTATGGTTATATTTATATGAAATGTTTAAAATACATGAATCCTTAGCAAACAGAGTAAGATGTTACTTAGGGTAAGGAGAAGATAAAAAAAATAACTATTGATGTGGATTGGTCTTAATTTTGGGAAAAGACAGTTTCCTAAGATGAAATAGTTGAGATAGATGTAGTTATATCCATGTGGATATTCTAAAAACCAGCGTGCTGTGCTCTGAGAAGCGCCTAGTGAAGGGGCAGGAGGAAGTGAAATGAGATGATAGGAGGGAAAGTCACATACCATGGTTTCTCACATGGGTGGAATCCACACATGTTAATACACTGACATAAAGGAAGGAATTAATTGTTTAGGGAAGGATCGCAACTAACAGGAGTGAGAGGGGGACAATAGAAACTAATGAGAGGCAAGGTTCATGATCAGTGTGTGAAGAGACAGACGCCATAATGAAACTCTTTTTTTGTGTGTGCTAACTAAAACCACTAAAATTTAAAAACAAAACATTTTTGCACATGAATAATAATTGAATAAAGATATTAAAAATGGGGGAAATTGAAGTTCATGGATAGTCTCGTGAATTTTAAATTTATTTAAATTTTAAGTTTTTTATCATTGTTTATTAATTACTGTTTTTGTTATTATTATCACTAATGCTTTTCGCTATACACAAAAGTAGGCAGAAGAGTGTAATCAACTTAGTGAGGCAATCTGGGAGAAGGAAGGGGAGAGGCTGGAGGTGGAGGCACACAGGAGGACTGAGAGGGAAATGGACAGGAAAAATGTAGACACATGCACAAAAATCCCGTAGTTCACCCCATTACTTTGTATTCTAGTATTAAGAAAATAATAAAACCATTTTTGTGCCCTTATCACCCAAGCCTCAACAGTTATCCTTGTGACAACCATCCTGTCTCCCTGCAACCTGGACACCCTACATGTAGCTATTCTGAATCCAATCCAGGGCACGATGGTTACTCTTATACAGAACTAAAGATTAAAGAGACTTTAAAAGTAACCATGGCATCTCTATGTCCCTTTAGTGATTTCTTAATAGCTGCAACTGCTTGTGTATGTTCTAATTTTTCTAATATTGTCACATTTTTTTTGGCAACTGATTTGTTTGAATTGAGTTGTAGTTAAGGTATGCACATTCCATAGGATCAATCTCAGCATATTTCTATATTTATAAACTTTTCTCTCTTTGTGAAAGTCCCTTTGAGAAAACACATATGTCCATATCTTTATTTACAGGTCTTAAAAATGAGCTATAACAAAGTGCACATAATTCAGAAGGACACTTTGTATGGACTCAGGAGCTTGACCCGGTTGCACCTGGACCACAACAGCATCGAGTTTATCAACCCTGAGGCTTTCTACGGACTCACCTTGCTCCGCTTGGTACATTTAGAAGGGAACCGGCTCACAAAGCTCCACCCCGACACGTTTGTCTCACTAAGCTATCTCCAGATATTTAAAACCTCTTTCATTAAGTACCTGTACTTGTCTGATAACTTCCTGACCTCCCTCCCAAAAGAAATGGTCTCCTATATGCCAAACCTAGAAAGCCTTTATTTGCATGGAAACCCGTGGACCTGTGACTGCCACTTAAAGTGGTTGTCTGAGTGGATACAGGGAAACCCAGGTATCTATCTTGTTTGTTTCTTAGTATTAATTAAAAAGAGGAATCAGCTGGGAGAGCTTTATCTGTGATGGGAAGTCCTAGATCACATAGATGCAGAAAATGAAGTCCCCAGGATGGCCAGTGACAATAAACTCTGAATCCATCCACAGCTGTATTTGTCTGAAGCGGGATAATGGGAAGCCATGAGGCTGAGAAACTTTATACTATGTGGCATTGTGTGTGAAAACTTTGCTCATCTGTTGCTTAGAGAATCAAGCCCATAGTTCTTGGCCCAACTACCAGGTCCTCTAGTAAGGCCCAGGTCTGTTCTCAGTCTCTCTGAAATCCCTCAACTCCTCCCTTTCTCAGGCAGGCAACTTGTGTTCCAGATCAGTTTTCCTACATCTGTTTCAGCTCGGAACCCTGCTGCTGCCTCTGCCTGTAGCTCATCCCCTCCTTTTCTGCTTTATGTGCGCTGGGATGGTGGCTCTGCTCAGCATTACCTCCACAAGGGCGTCACACTGCTCATCCGCGCATCCGCATGAGAATCACGGCCTCACAGCTCCTGGGGGTTGCCTGTGCTTCCTGCCTTGAATGAACATTTACCAGGCTTACAGAATTAATTTATAGACTGAAACGCCTGCTGCCTGCCGTCTGCTATGTCTGATTCATCTCTCCCTAACCTCTGCAGTATAACTTGGATGCAGTATGTACTTAAGACTTTTTTTGTTAAATTGCTATTATAATAGCCATTTAGGTGGCAAGAAAAAATAAGTTCACCATCTATCTATTAATTATCTGTGGTTCGAATACATGTGTGTAAGAAAATTTTTAAAATGTATGTGTATCATGTGCTAACATACAATGTATATATCTGCCATATAGTTTTACACACACACACACACATACACATGTCAAATACAGACAAACCCATTAGGGCTAAAATCTTGCAGTCATGTCTAAATGACAGGTTCTCTTGTGCTTATATTGGCTTACTGATAATTTCACAAGCGTTATCAATCAATCAAATCACCCTTATACTTAGAAATTTTCATATCCCCTAAGCAATTTGAAAGCCTCTCATAGGCATGATGATGTAGCTGTTTTTTTCTGATGCTTGCTGCAGTCCAATGTTATTTAACCATATCTTCTTGCATCTTTCATTCTTAGGTGTTGCTTTTGTATAAATATAGGCTTTTGCCATTTTCTCGGCATGCATTGTTCACGGATATAAAACTAGTCTTATTGCTCGTCTCTTATGTATATCTGTGTGTATAACATGTTTACAATGCCAAGTCATAGTGTAGTGTCCATAAAACTATCTCCAGTAGCAAAGTTAATAAATTTATGTGACAGAACTGAAGTCTTGCCAGCTGTCTGCCTTCCTGATATTCCCCTGCTTCCTTCTATCTTTGCCCACTCCTTTCTCTCGTTTTTCTCTCCTTTCTTTCTTTCTTTCTTCCTTTCTTTCTTTCTTTCTTTCTTTCTTTCTTTCTTTCTTTCTTTCTTTCTTTCTTTCTCTCCTTTCCTTCTTTCTTTTTTCTTTCTTTCTTTCTCTCTCTCTCTCTTTCTATCTTTCTATCTTCCTTTCTTTCTTCTCTCTCTCTCTCTCTCTCTCTCTCTCTCTCTCTATCTATCTATCTAATCTTTACTGAACTGCATCTTTCTTGGGTATGCTGTGGCCTGGGATCTGACATACAGATCAACCAACAGAGCTTACCATCCTGTGGGAAGGCAAGCATCCAAACAAGACATTCCAATGGTGAGTGCTGAAGGTTAAGAGAGGAAAGCAGAGGGCACCAGGAGAGGTAACACAGGCAGCTGTTATATATAAGCCCTTAAGAAGTGTGTGATGGGCGATGGCACTCAGCATGGTAGACAGTCAGCTCATGTCATTGGCTTGGTGTAGAAGGACAGGGTTGGAATATAGAATGCACTGGTGTGAGACTGGGAACTGGTGTGAGGCAGATGAAGGGATGCTGTGGGATTGGCATCTGGGCAAGCATGAGGCCTGACAGTGACAAGCAAGTAAGGTACACAGTGCGTCAGGAGGTGGCAGATGGCGTTGGGAAAAGGCTTCTTGTGGTTGTTCAAAGCTGTTCATTCTCTCTACCCACCCCCTCTGCACAATTTTACTTTTTATAAAATTTGTTAAATAATGACTATGAGATTATATGGCACACAGAAGTACAGTCATGTTCCCTCACCCATGAAGGATACTTTCCAGGAATTACAGGATGCAGAAAACCATAAGTAGTACCAAACAATACCCTGTGTTTATCTCTGCATATCATGGTCCTAACTTTTGAAGTTTAAAATATGTTAGCAAAATTAATGCAAGTTTCTTTTTCATTCTTCCTAATTTTACCACAATTTCACAGCAACATTCTCACCATAAATCCTGTACCTCCAGCAGGTGTTTACAACATGTTATTTTGTTTTTTCTTTCCCAAACTGAGAAGTTTCTTCAGAAAGGAGCCATGCTTCTCTCTGGCATATGTGAATGTTTGCATTTCCACTCTTGTCTCCAGGGGCGTGATTAATAAAAGAGGGATTATTTGAACACAAACACTATGATACCATGAGTTTATGAGATGCTTGAGGTTGCTATTTATATGCGATTAAGTGCGGAACATACTCCGTGTGCATACATGGGAAAGAATAATTGTGTCTTGTGCTGGGGGTGGGGCCAACGGAGACAACATGCCATCTCATCCGGCTACTCAAGCACTACATGGAATTTCAAACGTAGGTTTATTGGGGGAACTCTCCAGTTCATACTTTCAGACCATGGCTAACTTCAGATGAGAGGGCTGATACATACTCACCTAAAGGGTTTAGAGAGACTTGCTTGGGCCTTTACAAGGAAACCACACATGTGTGAAACTGTTCTCAGAAATTACATCTAAGACATCTAATGTTTCTCTTACCTGCTATGATCAGCAAGTGGTTCAGGAATTACTATGTGTATGGGACAGCACAGAAGTCTCAGAATATGTGACTATAGATTTTGGCTCAGAGAAAATTCTATACCTCTTATCTAGCATTGAATGACCAGCTTTTAAAAATAGGTTCCTCAGGGCGCTATTTAAAATGCCAACGTGTATATCATCTCAGTGCCCAAACAGAATGCCTTTGTAACTGGTAGTATATGATTTGCAAACTCTTGACATTATCAGACACAGTCTCTCCACTCCCCAACTAAACTTGGTTCTCCACTACTAAGAACCCTTCATCTAACCGGACCATCACTAAATAAACCAGGACTGTCCACCTCGACTACCTTCCATGTTCTATCAATATTTACATCTTACTGGTTGGCTCTACCTGCGTCTTTATCTCCTGTTTCTGTCTGTATGTCTCCATCCCTCTTTCTACTAAGCTAGAACATAAGCTGTTCTTTGGGCTAATGGAAAAATGTTTGCATTTTTACTGCTATCCCAAGTCTTAGAAATTTCTAAGCATGTTTACCTTTTGAAGTATGGTAAAGGAAGGTCTAGAACTGTCCTAAAACCTTGGCATGAGGAACTGAAGTGTTATTAAGTGCTGAATGTGATCTTATGATTTTGATTTCTCTAGTAAGG
Source organism: Apodemus sylvaticus (assembly GCF_947179515.1). Classification (NCBI taxonomy): domain Eukaryota; kingdom Metazoa; phylum Chordata; class Mammalia; order Rodentia; family Muridae; genus Apodemus; species Apodemus sylvaticus. The sequence continues at coordinate 108,865,967 of NC_067475.1, forward strand.
GAATGTTTCATTCAACAAACTTTTAGCAAGTACTAAGTATATATCTAGGCATAATAAATGCAGCTGTGAATAAGGCAAATAAACCCCCATGCCTGTGCATATTATATGTGGGCAATATATTTTTAGAAATCATTTCAGAAGCATAAAACATAGTAACTCAGCCATTAAATATTAAATCTTCAAAACTGCTGTTTTGAGTCCTGGTAAAAATATTTCTTTAAAGTGTTTATGTGCTAATTTATAGAGAGATCACAACTTTTGAAAATAATTAAATTATGATTTTTCCCTAGATATAATCAAATGCAAGAAGGACAGAAGCCCCTCCAGTCCTCAGCAATGTCCCCTTTGCACGAACCCCAGGATCTCTAAAGGAAGATCTATTGCTATAGCACCATCTGGATCTTTCCTATGTACAAAGCCAACCATTGATCCATCACTAAAGTCAAAGAGCCCGTCTATTCAGGACAATGGATCTGCCTCCATTTCACCTCAAGAGTTCATAGAACCTTTTGGCTCCTTGTCTTTGAACATGACAGATCTGTCTGGAAATAAGGCCAATGTGGTCTGTGGTATCCAAAAGCCGTCTAGGACATTACCAATTGCATTCACTGAAGAAAATGACTACATCATGCTAAATACATCATTTTCAACAAATCTTGTGTGCAGTGTAGATTATAATCACATCCAGCCAGTGTGGCAACTTCTAGCTTTGTACAGTGACTCTCCTTTGATATTAGAAAGGAAGCCCCAGCATGCTAAGACTCCACTGCTGTCTTCCAAATATAAACAGGTGGCTGGTATGCCTGAAGACATTTTTACCAACATAGAAGCTGATTTCAGAGCAGATCCTTTTTGGTTCCAACAAGAAAAAATTTTCCTGCAGCTGAACAGAACCGCTACCACACTTAGCACATTACAGCTCCGATTTTCCACTGATGCTCAAATTACTTTACCAAAGGCAGAGACGAGACTGATGAAGCTCAAATGGACCATGATTCTGCCGATGAACAATACCAAACTGGAACATACTGTTTTGGCTGGCAGCACTATTGACCTGGACTGTCCAGGCAAAGGTGACCCTTCACCTCGCCTGGAATGGATTTTAGCTGATGGGATTAAAGTGAGAGCCCCTTATGTTAGTGAGGATGGCCGAATCCTAATAGACAAAGAGGGGAAGTTGGAACTCCAAATGGCTGATAGCTTTGACACGGGGCTTTACCATTGTATAAGCACCAATGATGAGGATGCAGATATTCTCACATACAGGATAACTGTGGTAGAGCCCTATGCAGAAAGCAAGCAGGAAAATGGAATTCAGCACACAGTGGTCATGGGTGAGACACTTGATCTTCCATGCCTTTCCACTGGTATTCCAGATGCTTCTATTAGCTGGATTCTTCCAGGCAACACTGTGTTCTCTCAGTCATCAAGAGACAGGCAAATTCTTAACAATGGGACCTTAAGAATATTACAGGTTACACCAAAAGATCAAGGTCATTACCGCTGTGTAGCAGCCAACCCATCAGGAGCTGATTTTTCCATTTTTCAAGTTTCAGTCCAAACGAAAGGCCAAAGGACAGTTGAGCATGATAGGGAAATAGATGGATCTGGACTTGAAGAACCCAATCCCAGTGTTCTCCTTAAGCAGCCACCATCTTTGAAACTCCCTGCATCAGCTTTGACAGGGGCAGAGGCTGGAAAACAAGTCTCTGGTATACATAAGAAAAACAAACATAGAGACTTAATACATCGGCGGCGTGGGGATTCCACGCTCCCTCTTCGGCGATTCAGGGAGCATAGGAGGCAGCTCCCTCTCTCTGCTCGGAGAATTGACCCCCAACACTGGGCAGCACTTTTAGAAAAAGCAAAAAAGAATTCTGTTCCAAGGAAGCAAGAAAATAGCACAGTAAAGCCAATGCCACTGGCTATTCCACTCGTGGAACTCGCGGGTGAGGAAAAAGATGCCTCCGGCATGATTCCTCCAGATGAAGAATTCATGGTTTTGAAAACTAAGGCTTCTGCTGTCCCAGAAGGGTCACCAACTGCTGACTCTAGGCCAGTAAATCATGGCTTTGTGACAAGTATAGCTTCTGGCACACAAGTCTCCTCAACTGTGAATCCACAAATATTTCAATCCAAGCACCTTCCTGAGTTCAAATTATTTAATGTTATTGACAGTACAGCTGTGTCAAAGAGTATGAACCCACCGGTAACAAGCAAAATAGAAGATACAACAAACCAAAACCCAATCAATATCTTTCCATCAGTAGCTGCAACTCAAGATTCTGCTCAGGGAGGAAGACCATCTTCCCAAAGTGCACACCCCGAAACAGGGGGAACCATGGCTACCTATGGCTATACCAACATGCTTAGTAGCTTCACCAACAAAGTCAATACAGTCTTGCAGTCAGTAAATCCAACAGAAAATTATGGACCTCAGATACCTATAACAGAAGTAAGTGGAGTTAGTAATAACTCCTTTTCTCACACTACTAAAGATCCAGGCTTCTCCAAGCGCCCTTCAGATTCACACACCACTACCCCTTCTTTATTTCGAATTCCTAGAAACAACAGTACAGATAACTTCCCCTTGTCTAGGCACTTGGGAAGAGAGAGGACAATTTGGAACAGAGGGCGAGTTATAAGCCCATATAAAACCCCAGTTCTCCGTCGGCATAGACACAGGCTTGTGAGGCCAGCATTCAAGGGACCTGCTAACAGAAATATAAGTCAAGTTTTAGCCACAGAGTCCCCTGAGATGTGCCGAAACTGTTCTTCCACAGGAAGGCTCACCATGGCTACTGCAGTACTGTCAGTTACGGGTTCATCCCACAGCATCCTCCCCAAAGCTAACAATGTTGGCATCATAGCAGAAGAGTCTACCACTCTGGTCAAGAAACCACCATTACTATTTAAGAACAAACAAAATGTAGATATTGAGACAAGAACAACCACTATAAAATATTTCAGAAGTGAAAGTACCCACATGGCCCCCACTGAAGCAAGCATGACTTCTGCTCCAACATCTGTATCCCTGGAAACAACTCCTATAGACAATAGTGGTCACCAGAGCACGCCTAGGACCATCCAAACTGGAAGAGATTCACTGGTGACACCACCACTTCCCAGTCTGCTCAGCAAACCTTCAATACCAACAAAAGCAACAAGCACAAAAGTCTCAAAAAAGAAAATTCCCTGGCACCCAATCGTTGTAAATAACCATAACAAAGAGGGGATGATAAAGAATCTGTATCAGTTTGGTTTACTAAAGAACACAGCCACTAAGCTTCCCGAAATAGCTCCTCTTTTACCCACAGATCATGGTTCCTCCTCAAGTTCTACAACACTCTTGGCAAGTCTGAAGCCAGCTCTCTCTGCAACAATGGCTGCCACTCAGCGCAATGGCACTGAAGTACAAGGTGCCAGAAGTCTCTCAGCAGGGAAGGAGCAGCCCTTCATCAACTCCTCCCCAGTGCTTCCTAGCACTGTAGGCAAGAGTACATTAAGCTTCCTGTCAGCAGAAACCCCCACAATGACAACTCCTACTGCTATTGCATCTGCCATTATCTCTGAAACCCAACAGGCAAGATCCAAAGAAGCAAAAGAACCGAGAAAGGGACCTCGGAAGAACAGGAAAGACCCAACTACCGCCCGCAGGCAGATTTCTGGCTATAACACATCCTCAGCTCCAACAACAGCTGACACTCCCTTGGCTTCCAGTCATTCCCCAGTACAAGACGCTGGTAGAATTGTAAGTACTGTTGCTTATCACTCAGCAGCTTCTCTCCTGGGCATAACTGAACTGTCCCAGAAGGGCACTCATACTTTGGGAAATGCAACAGCTTCGGAAACAACTTTGTTGAGCAAATCACAGGAGAGTACCACAATAAAAAGAGCTTCAACCGTATCACCACTCCTCAGTAGTGGGGTGCCCCCAGTGCCCACTCCTTCCCCTCCTTTTACTAAGGGTGTGGTTACAGACAGTGAGGTCACATCAGTTTTCAAGATGATGTCAAATAGAACGGTCACCATATCTGAATCTTCAAGGCACAATACAGATCTTCAGCAATCCTCAGCAGAGGCTAGCCCCAATCCTGAGATCATAATAGGAACCACTGACTTTCCCCCCTCTGATCTGTCAACCTCTGCTCCTGTGCCAGCACCAAGAGTAGATAAACCACAGAATTCTAAATGGAAGCCTTCTCCCTGGCCAGAGAACACATTTCAGCTCAAGTCATACTCAGAAACCATTGAAAAGGGCAGAAGGCCAGCCACAAGCCTCTCACCCCAGCCCAGCCCTCCAGAGGCCAACACTCCCGCCTCACAGTGGAAAGCACAGAGGCACGCAGAAAAGAGTGTCTTGGATAAAAAACCTGTTCAAAACCCAACTTCCAAACACCTTCCCTATGACTCTCTACCTAAGACTATCTTGAAAAAACCAAGAATAATTGGAGGAAAGGCTGCAAGCTTTACTGTTTCAGCTAATTCAGATGCCTTTCTTCCTTGTGAGGCTGTCGGAGAGCCAAAGCCCACCATCCACTGGACCAGAGTCTCATCAGGTATGTGGAACCATCAGCAATATCTTAATTATAAAACAGGGACATGCTTGGATCTTTCAGGATTGTAATCAAAGAACCTAGTTTTAAATTTCTTCAAAATATAAAAGCTATCGATAATCTCATTTGACGTTTGCATATTGCTCATTAGAAGAAAAAACATTTTTTAGATTTTACTTTTTAAGTGTGTGTGTGTGTGTGTGTGTGTGTGTACGTGCACAGAGGTACCAAATTTCCTGGAGCTGGAACTACCTCTCTAGCCCCTACCAGGAGGTTTTAAATTTTATTTTATGTATATGCATGTTTGGTCAGCAAGTGTGTATATGCACACATGTGCCTGAAGTAAACACAGGTCAGAACAGCATATCATACTTCCTGGAACTTGAATTACAGACAACTGTGAGCTAGCATGTGTGCACTGAGAACTGGAACCAAGGTTCTCTGCAAAAGCAACTAGTGTTCTTATCTGCTGAGCCATCTCTCTCAGCCCTACCAGAAACTTTTCTTTTTAATAATGTGTTAAGAATAGCTTGGGGGGGGGGGCAACTAGATGGCCCCATGTGTAAGAGTCACTTAGGGCTAAGCTTTATGGGTTGGATTTAATTTCTGGAACAGGCATGCTTGAGAGAGAGAACCAACTCCCTCAGATTGTTTTCTTATCTCTACCCACCAGCAATGGCATGTGTGTGCCCATACATACACACAGAAGTCAAGAAAACACATTGATAATGAAAGTTTAAAAGAGTAGTTGTTATGGCTAGATAGGATAGTGCATGCCTATACTGCCAGCAATAAGGATGAATTCAGTGACCACCTAGGCTATAAAATTAGATGCTGTCTTAAAACAACAGTTTCAAACAACATTTAGGACCAATTATTTACCTGATATTAAATGGTCTGTACTAAAACCATATATATACAGGTAACATTGTATAGGCTGAGAAATCATATTTATATATACTTATAATTTATATAGTATATACTCATATATATATATATATATATATATATATATATATATATATATATACTACAATAATTAAAGAAAAGAGGCTATAAATTTGAAAGAGAGGAAGAGAGGATAAATGAAGGAATTGGAAGGAGGAGTGAGAAGGGGTAAAATGACCTAATCATGTTGTCATGTTGTAATATCAAAGCTAAAAGCATTAAAATAAATGAATAAAAATGTTAAAGACAAAAATACTTTGAAGTTGATCATATATATATATGATATGTCATATATATATACATATATATGGATTTTAAATTTATGTGATTAAAAAATTGAAAAGCAGCTTTAACCATCTGAAGACTATGTTTTATAGTTTAAATGTATTTTTTGTCAGTTCAACAATGAAGAATTCTGTGTATAATTTTTTTTTTCATTTTATCAGGACATGAAATATCGCTAGGGACACAGAAAAGCCGGTTTCATGTGCTTCCTAATGGCACCTTGTCCATCCGGAGGGTCAGCATTCAGGACCGTGGACAGTACCTGTGCTCTGCATCTAATCCACTAGGCGTAGACCACCTTCACGTCACTTTGTCTGTGGTCTCTTACCCGGCTAGGATTCTGGAGAGACACATCAAGGAGATCACAGTTCACTCTGGAAGTACTGTGGAACTTAAGTGCAGAGTGGATGGTATGCCGAGACCTACAATATTCTGGATCCTTGCAAACCAAACAGTGGTCTCGGAAACGCCCAAGGGAAGCAGAAAGGTCTGGGTAACGCCTGATGGAACGTTGATCATCCATAATCTGAGTCTGTATGATCGTGGTTTTTACAAGTGTGTAGCCAACAACCCATCTGGCCAGGACTCGCTGTTGGTTAAGATACAAGTCATCACAGCTCCCCCTGTCATTATAGAGCAAAAGAAACAAGCCATCATTGGGGTTCTAGGTGAAAGTTTGAAACTGCCCTGCACTGCAAAAGGAACCCCACAGCCCAGTGTTCATTGGGTCCTCTATGATGGGACTGAGCTAAAGCCACTGCAGTTGACTCATTCCAAGTTTTTCTTGTATCCAAATGGGACTCTGTATATAAGAAACATCGCTTCTTCAGTCAGGGGCACTTACGAATGCATTGCTACCAGCTCCTCGGGCTCGGAGAGAAGGGTAGTGATTCTTATGGTGGAAGAGCGAGAGACAGTCCCCAGGATAGAAACTGCTTCTCAGAAATGGACAGACGTGAATTTGGGTGAGAAATTATTACTGAACTGCTCAGCTACAGGGGAGCCAAAACCTACAATCATCTGGAAGTTGCCATCCAAAGCTGTCATCGACCAGTGGCACAGGTAAGCCTTTCTGATAGTATTATCTCCTTTGTTCACTTAGCTGTACAACTTTTAAAATGGGAAAGAGGTGCAGCAAAGCTAGCAGTGGCTTCAAAGATCACCCAGGATGCACAGGAAGGTGATTTTAATCTAATGAGATTCCATCTGATTCCATCTGATATCACTGAATGCAAACCACTCTTACCTGTTTCACACCGGTCCAAATTCTCAGCTTGGACAGTTGAGAGCTACGAGAGAAGCTTATTGGCCTCCACACTGGTGGATTTTTTCCTTTTTTTGTAGCTGCTTTAAAAATGATAACTGTGTACAGTTATTCACAATTTCCACACCCAAAAAAGAACTGGCGATGTTGAGGTTGTCAGAAGAAGATGCTGTGGTTCATTCAGGACCCTCTTATGAGATGCTATACACTTTAACCACATCATAATCCGTTCTTAAACTTACAATGCACATAAAGAAAGGCATGTTAAGACCATCTCAGAGTAAAAATATATTCAAAATTCCATGAATTTTGTTAACTGTGCTCTTTATAAAATTTGATATTCATTTTAAATACTCTTTACTATATATTAAATCCTGGTTTTGAAAAAGCAAAAAAAAAAAAAAAAACCCTATAGCTTGTGAATTATAAATTGTGCTGTCTATGACTTTGTGTAATGGTTTTATATAATGCTAGAAAGAAATGAAGCTGAGTACTTTTTTGTTTACATTTATTTGTTAAAATATACATACAACAGAAATTAAACATAGTATGTATAAATTTATATGAACACTTGGAAATTGAAGGTTTTTTCCCTAGTGTTACAGTAAGTTGGCACAGAATATAATGAAGAGGTTTGTAATTTTTAACTCAAATGTCAATATTAAATTTCAGGTTTTCAGGAAACAAAATTATCTTAAATGTTAAACTACAGTTCACTAAAAATATAAAATTTTCAGATGCTTTAGAGTCCACATGCTTACATGTAGTTTCTCCCATGTTTCTGTCTTGACATTCAGTGTCTTCAATATTTCACTTATCAGCTTTGCATTTAGTTTCACAATACTGTCTCTCTCTCTCTCTCTCTCTCTCTCTCTCTCTCTCTCTCTCTCTCTCACACACACACACATACACACTCTGTCAGAATTGTAGCTACTCTATTTGCAGCTATATATGAGTTATAAGGATTGGCTTATTTACCTCTTGGAAAAAAGTGATTGGAGTTTTGATGGCATTTTCATCAAAATGGAATTTGAACCAACAGGTTAAGAATTCTTTAGGCCTTGAGTGAAAACAGAGGGAGTTTTGTCCCAAACTAAGAAGACACACTTTTAATCCTTTCTAATTCAGTGTGATATTTATGGTAGATTTTTCATATATAGGGTTCAATATTTTGAGATATGTTCCTTCAGTTTCAAATTTATTGATTTATTATAAAGGGTACTAAGTGCTTTTCTTGCATCTTTAATCATATGGCTTTGTCTTTGATCGTGTTATATTAAGTTTATTGATTTGTAAATGTAAATTTGTAAAAGCCATCCCAGCATTCCTGGGATTAACCCTCATTGATCATATTCTATGAACATATTGACATGCTGAATTAATTTTACATGTATTTTATTGAGAAAATTTGCATTTATGTTCATCATGGGTATGGGAGATATATATATATATATATATATATACATATATGTGTGTGTGTGTGTAGTGTTATATATATAGTTGTGGTTTAGAGTAATGAAAATGCTGCTCCCTTAAAAATATGTAGCCAGAGTTCCTGGCTATTTATATTAACTCTTTACATATTCAAATAAACAATCAGTACAGCTGTAAGATACTAGGATTTTAATTAGGTGAAAGACTTTTCATTACTACTGCAATATATTATTACTGTAATATATTTTGATTCTATTTTCTTGATCAGTTTTAATAGGCTATATGCTTCCAGGAACTTGCTCAGTACTTCTAAAATTCATGTGATTTTGCCCTATACTTATTCATAGTAGTTTTAAAACAGTCTTTTGTGTTTCTGCAGCATCAGGGTTCTCTAGAGGAACAGAACCAATAGAAAAAATATGTACTGAACTAGAATACCACTGCCTTATACAACAAGGTCTGAGAAGTCCAAACAAGTGAAAGACAGTCAGGGGAAGGACCCGGAGTAGTGGAGGGAGGGGAAACTGAAGTCAGGATGTAATGTCTAAAAGAATAAATGTTTACAAAAATTAGAAATTTTGATGGCTCATCAAGTAAAGATATCCACTGCCAGGCCTGATGGTGCAAGTGTATACACACACACACACACACACACACACACACGGGGCGGGGAAGGGTGGATAACACTATGGATGGATGGACAACAATGAAGACTGATAAACTAGTTTCATTTGTCTGTTTACCTCATGTTGTCAAAAGACATGGGGAAACACACAGGTGTTCTAGAGTGTGTGCTTAGCACTAAAGATAGGCTCTGCCACCTGGTGGTCAAACCTGGCAGCTACAGGCAATGCAGAGCAGGCCACAGGAGCCAATGTGGACACCTTTTACCTGCCCAGGCAGCAGGTGGTTCAGCTTCTCATCCTAGATTGGTGTCCTCTGCAGCAAGCATTTAAAAAGTATCATCAGGCATTAATTTAGCACATTCCTATGAGTTGTTTTTCTTCATTAGCAGAAAATGTTATTTTTGTGGATCCATTTGTTGGCTATATAAAATGTCTTAAGAACTTGCTACTTCCAGCATCCCCCTCACCAATGAGCTGTTTTTTTTTTTTTAAATGTATGAAAAAGATTTGATTGAAGGCCATTTCGAAAATAATACTGTCTTCAGCAAATTACGCTTTGCTACAAAGCTTTTTTTTTTTTTTTAAGCAATGGCTTAGATAACAATAAGTGACTTAGATCTTCATTGTAACAGTTTTAAGAAAAATCCATAAAGCTCATGGCATGTAAGGGGAGAGGGAGAGGAGGAGGGAGAGGAGGAGGGAGATGAGGAGGGGGAGGGGGAGGGGGAGGGAGAGGAGGAGGGGGAGGGAAAGGTGGTAGCCAGGTGATAAGCTTAATTGTGACAATTATTTCATTTTATGTGATGTGTCACAATTTCATAGTAAATAACTTACATGTACAACTGTGCCAGTCAGCTCTTAGTAAGGCTGGAAGAAGTAACATCATAAAAACAAGGTTACTTCTACATAGTATTCTGTAAATGTGTCAAAATTGGTGACAATGTTTGGTCTTTCTGTGTCTGCACGGTATGTTCGTGTTCACGGTGGCGTGTGCGCGTGTGGTGGCCTCCGGTCTTCCACACTCGCTTCCCTCCTCATTCTTAGGACGGTCTCTCACTGAGCCGCGAGCTCATCTCTTCAGCTACACTGGCTGTGTAGCAAGTTCCAGCAAGCCGGCTGTCCCCATGCTCTGGTTACCGATGTGCACCGCTGTGTGTGTGTGTGTGTGTGTGTGTGTGTGTGTGTGTGCACTAGAGACCCAAATTCAGGTCTACGCAGCTTCCCAAGTGAGCCATCCCCCAAGCCCCACTTTTAGTCTCTGAAAAGGATAAATTTTCCCCCTGCTGCATTCTCACGCTTGTCTCTTCTTTCCTCAGAATGGGCAACCGAGTCCAGGTCTACCCAAATGGATCCTTGGTTATTGGGTCGGTGACAGAAAAAGATGGTGGTGACTACTTATGTGTGGCAAGAAACAAAATGGGAGATGACCTGGTCCTGATGCATGTCCGCCTAAGATTGACACCTGCCAAAATTGAACACAAGCAGCATTTCAAGAAGCAAGTGCATTATGGGAAAGACTTCCAGGTCGACTGCAAGGCTTCTGGCTCCCCTGTGCCTGAGGTGTCCTGGAGTTTGCCTGATGGAACGGTGGTCAACAGTGCAGCACAAGCTGACGACAGTGGCTCTAGGACCAAGAGGTACACCCTTTTCCACAACGGAACCTTGTATTTCAACAAAGTTGGGATTGCAGAGGAAGGAGATTATATTTGCTCTGCCCAGAACACCTTAGGGAAAGATGAAATGAAAGTCCACCTAACAGTCCTACCAGCCATCCCGCGGATAAGGCAAAGCTACAAGAGCAACATGAGGATCAAGGCTGGAGACACCGCTGTCCTTGACTGCGAGGTCACTGGGGAACCCAAGCCAAATGTATTTTGGTTGCTGCCTTCCAACAATGTCATTTCATTTTCCAATGACAGGTACATATTTCATACCAATGGAACTTTGCTCATTCATAAAGTGAAACCACTTGACTCTGGGGAGTATGTGTGTGTAGCTCAGAATCCTAGTGGGGATGACACTAAGACGTATAAACTGGATATTGTCTCTAAACCGCCATTAATCAATGGTCTGTACGCAAACAGAACTGTTATTAAAGCCACAGCCGCACAGCACTCCAAAAAACACTTGGACTGCAGAGCAGATGGGATCCCACCCCCTCAGATCACATGGATTATGCCAGGAAATATTTTCCTCAAGGCTCCATACTACGGAAGCAGAATCACAGTCCATCCAAATGGAACCTTGGAAATTCGGAACATCAGGCTTTCCGATTCTGCCGATTTCACCTGTGTGGTTCGGAGCGAAGGCGGAGAGAGCGTGTTGGTGGTGCGGCTAGAAGTACTGCAAATGCTGAGAAGACCAACATTCAGAAATCCATTCAATGAAAAAGTAGTTGCCCACGTTGGCAAGTCCGTAGCACTGAACTGCTTTGTGGATGGGAACCCACCACCTGAAATTATCTGGATTTTACCTGATGGCACGCAATTTGCTAATAGGCCACAAAATTCCCCATATGTGATGGCAAGCAATGGTTCTCTCGTCATTTACAAAGCAACTCGGAACAAGTCAGGAAAGTATCGCTGTACGGCCAGAAATAAGGTTGGCTACATCGAGAAACTCATCCTGTTGGAAATTGGGCAAAAGCCAGTCATTCTGACATATGAACCAGGGATGATAAAGAGTGCTGGTGGGGAATCGCTATCACTGCATTGTGTGTCTGATGGAATCCCTAAGCCAAATGTCAAATGGACTACACCAGGTGGCCTTGTAATTGACAGACCTCGAGTCGATGGAAAATACATATTATATGAAAATGGCACATTGGTCATCAAAGAAACGACAGCTCATGACAGAGGAAATTATATCTGTAAGGCTCAAAACAGTGTTGGCCAAGCAGTTATCAGTGTTCCTGTGATGATTGTGGCTTACCCTCCCCGCATTATAAACTACCCACCCAGGACCATGCTCAGGAGGGTAGGAGAGGCAATGCAACTCCACTGTGTGGCCTCAGGAGTCCCCAAGCCAAAAGTCACCTGGGAGACACCAGGACACTCCCTGCTCTCAATGGCAACAGAAAGAAAACCCCACAGAAGTGAGATGCTTCCCCCACAAGGTACACTGGTCATTCAGAATCTCCAAACCTCACATTCCGGAGTCTATAAATGCAGAGCACAGAACCTACTTGGTACTGATTATGCAACAACTTACATTCAGGTACTCTGACAGGAAGGGAGAAATGAAAATTGAACAAAAGCCAACGCCTGCAGAGTTTATTTTTTGGAAGAAGTTTAATCAAAGGCAGCCAAAGGCATGTAAATGAATCTGAATACATTTACAGTATTAAATTTACAATGGACATGCAATGAGACTTGTAAATAAATGCACTGTGAACTGATACCGAGTTTCTATGGATTTCAAAGCAAACTCTTAACTTAAGGCACTTTGATTTTGCCAACAAATAATAACAAACATTAAGAGAAAATGATCTACTACAAATTAACAAATGGCTAATGCACCTGAATTTTCAGTAAAAAGACCTTCCTTTCGCTAACAGTTGCCAGCTGCCTCGTGTCTGTTCTCTACCAGTTACAAACGTCGCACACGCGAATGAATAGAGACAACATGAAAGATTAAGTTTGCAGTCTCTGTTAACCTCAAGGTACAAATATTTTTGTCACTGGTTTATAAACATTTTGATAAAACCTACAGAACACAAGCACAGAACTGTTTTGTTTATGACTATTAGTTTACCATTTGTTCACACTGAACATTCCCATTGTTTTAATACCTGCATTAAAAACAAAACAAAACAAAACGAAACAAAACAAGACAAAACAAAACAAATGCAGGCTAGATTTTCTACATGTAAAGGGCAACCTAATGCTCACACACTGGGAGTGCAAAGCGTGGTTCACATCTGTCCACACCTCTGTTGTCCTGAAATGCGTTACAGGTACAATGAAACTTCTTTATAACTTTAAAACCTAGCTCAGGCAATTACAGTTTGGAGACGTCCTTAAGAAAGACTTTCTAAGGAGGAGTCCCTCCAAGAGTCTAGGCGACTGCTTCTAGATAATGAAGTTTCACTGTATTTAAATTTTAGATTTTATTTTTATAATTCACCGTACTAATATTACATGTTTAATATGTGGAGGTATCAAATGATTTACCTCGTTTATATTAAAGGCTGGGATTTTTCTAGAATAATTTCTCTGGTTTCTGTTCAGACTTCATCTACTTATAAACTGTAGGAGCCTTGTAAATAGAAAGCAAAAGTTATTCAGTTAGCTCAGAACACTAAGACCAAGATCTTGGGAAGCTTGTGCCAATCTTTGGGACTTGACTTCACTGTGTCCCCATAAGGCCTACTTTCCTTTGGCCCCCGACCTCAAACATGAGCTGACTACAGTTCGCCTTGGTACTCTACTGCTGCCAGAGGTGAAGTGATACCCACTGGAGAGTAATCTCCCTCTACTTTTGGATAAAGAAAGGTACATAAAACAAGAAATGCCACCCTCTAAGGCATCAGCTTACAATGTAACACATATGTCGAGGGGTTCTTATAGCCAGAAATGGTAAGTATACCCAATCCCATTAGATTTCAAGGTCTGAGCTTTAATTTCCTATCTGCAACCCACCCAGCAAATGACAAGTTTCTGCAATAGAGCTTTTCCTTATGACAATAAGGTAATGACAACCACATGCATTTGCTATGAAAGAAAGAAAAGAGAAACCCTCTCAGAATGCAAATTAAGTGGCAGTAAATATAATAACTAAATTTAAAATTCCAGTTGCTCTCCTTGTAACGCACAGGAAAAAACAGCTCTAGGTTTTATTTTATTTTTTTCCCCTCATCCCCTAACAGCATCTCAGAACCAGAGGACTTTAGCATGATTTACCTTCCTCATCTTAACAAACAACAACAAAGGAATAACCATAGCCTTCATGTGCAAAATGATTAATAAATTAACTTCTGCAAAGTGTAAAGTGCATACAAATGCTATGCAATTCTAACACACTCGTTCTGCTGTTTACAATATTGAGCTACAAAAAATATAATGTTCAAACTGAAACTGCAGTTTTAACCATCAACAATCATTGACTAAAGACCAGAGAGGACAGGATACGACCCACTCACTAGGCACAACATTCACTCTTCGTGGTTTTGCGAATGCAGTCCTATGGTCTATCACCTCGGGGAGAAAAATAGCTTAGTGAGTTTTAAGAATGACTCTGAAGAGGAAAGCAAATCGGACTGCACTGACCGAGAGCAGAGAGAATGTGAACTCAGTGGAAAGAATGGTCTTTAATGTTTGGCAAATTCTTTTCCAGCCCAGAGTAAACACAAAACAAGCAGGCTGGAGGGGTGTATTTCACAGTGTACAAAGCAGTTCACATGATGTCGCCATGGCAAAGTAAGCAAATATGGGTCTGAGGTCATCTGAATGAGTCAAACTTTGCAATGGGTAACTCACCTGGGAAGATATAAATTATTTATAATAATGAACTGCGGAAGAAACCGTCTGACGTCCTACTAGCTATGTTTTAAAAAAAGTAGTTCTACAGGGTTTGTTCTTCATAGACAATCTATTCACAGTATGCTTGACTACATTACGTGTGAAATCATATGGCAAAAAGAAAGTGAACCCAACAAAGGACAGGGAAATATCCCTGCGTGTCTTAAAATGCCCTGCAATTTTCACATTCGAAATTGTATGCAACTAATTCTAAAAAAATATTATACGGAATACTCTTAAGTTACACAAACTGATAATTTACTGGTTTTTTTTTTCACTCTAATAGGAGCAAATTACCACATACTTGAACAAAGTTAAAATAGTTACTATTTCTTTATAATAAATTTGATGTATAATTTACTTTACTTGTGCTTTTTGCACCGGTTTATAAATACAGTATAAGCAATACACAACCAAGACTGACACCAACATTAATAATTAAATTCAAAATTGTAAATACTTACCATACAAAATTAATAGCAAGTATACCTTTGATGACTACCAGAACCCTCTGGACTGTGGGGCCAGATTCGCTGGAAACCATGTCAAGTCTGAGCACTGTGGAATCTAAGGCCAGCTGTGAGATTTTATTTTTCTCACATTGGCATGAGGTTCTGAAGAACCTAAGTTGAACAGTTAATTTTTTTTTTTTTAAACCAAAACTGGCAGTAAGTAAATGGACTGATTCCACCGTGGTTCTTCTGGCCTCCCGTGGTTATATGTTGTACCTTCATGAAGAATCTGGTTAAAGATTTTTCCACTGGGAACAAATTTGAGTGCAGCTGCTTCTAGGAGGCTCCCACAGGTCTCAGGGTGGCTCTTGCAGAAGCCCTGAAGAAGCGGAAGTACTAAGCAACAATCTGTTTCAGCACCTTTGGACCACAACAAAAGCGAAGCAAAGTCCTTCGTAAATGCGAACAGAGTTTATAAAGTGCTTATGAAAATTATCAACATTTCAAATTAAAGTGATGCTGATAAACATTTACCCCACTGCCACAGTCGAGTAAAAAGCAGATGTGTTCACTCCCGTGAGACCCGCTTTTCTTTCAAATCAGTAGTTTGGTCCACCACGGGTTAAATAAAAAAAAAAACCATTAATGAATACATAAATATTTAAACCTACCATAACTCATTATTTATGTAACTATGAGATTAAAAAGCACCAGTTTCAAAAGGTCTGCTTCCACACTATCTGGAGTAGGCCTACATGGTCCACATTTTAAAACCTACTTTAAATATGATAAAACCAAACCATGACTCCTTTACTTATTTAAATACCTCTGCGTGAAATGAAGCATAAAATATAGGAAAACATAAATAAACCAAAGACCAAAGGAGACTTCGTATGATGACTACTAAATTTGATTTTTCTGTTTTTCAGTGCAGACACAAACTTCGCGTCTTCTCTTTCCGATTTAAAAGTGTGATGGGTGTGCACAGGGGGTCACTCCTTGCTGTGGCTGGTTACCTGAGAGGAGAGCAGAAGCAACAGTTAGGATGTGAACTGGTGCTGCAGATAACACCTGCTCTCTGGTGGGCCTCTCAGGAACAGCCTCAGGTATGGGGGTGCAGAGCAACCGGCTAGACCCTGGGGCCAAGAACTATGAAATGTGACCAAATGTGTTCTGTAGAGGGGACAAGTCTACACAAGAGACTCACAGCTGCCCACATAGTGCCTTGGGGTTAGAGAAATTGACTCAAAATATCCAAGAGCTGTGTTCCAGCTCTTGACCCTCTGGGGACAGCAGAGTGAGCTGACATGCCCCTCAGGAAAGTCTGCAATCCAGGACTCCTCAGTGCTGATTTATAAACACAAAAGGCGAATCTCTGCCTTCAGGTTATACTCTCTGCAAAAATTTTAACTCTAAAATATCATTGTACTTCACTGTTTTAATCACAGATTATCTAATAGTATACCTACTAAACAACAGCTAGGAAAAAAATTAGATCTTACTTCATGTAACCAAAATTAAGTGAGGCTACATGAAAACATACTCATATATTTCAGGTTTGGAGATTAAAGAAAAATCTCATGTATGTATTCACTGAATGTGGTGATGTGTTACATAAGGACACGGACAAGTATACACTTTATGTTAAAGACCAAAAAAGAAAAACAAAATAAAATAAAGAAAAATTAAGATATTAAGTATGACTGGCAGAGACATCAAGGAGTGTGCGGGGGTGGGACAGGGGGTGGGGGGCAATTCCCTCTGTCAAGATACCAGCATGCAAAGCAGGCATGCAAAAAGCCACCCCTCGGCCACACATGGATGCTCTGTCACTGTTTCAACATGCAACAGGCTTCACTCTGTAACTCAAACACTGAATCTGAAAGCCAAGGGAAAATGTGTCTCCTTCCGCTGTACATTTGGGAAACTGTGACCCAGGCAAGACCGGCCACACTGGCAAAGAGGTCAGGTATTGTGACTCCAGGACGCTGTTTCACAACACAGGCTACTCACTCCCATTTCTGAAACGATTCTGTCCTGAGATACCAGCATCGGACTGATCTAAGTCAACGTCATGGGGTGGATTTCTCCTCAAACGTTTCTAGCTCTCTAAAACCAGGACCCGGGCATGGAGTTGTGGTCAAGCAGTAGCACACGTGTCTGGTGCACAGGAAACCTTGGCTTCTATCCCCAGCACCATAAAATAAAACCAGGAAAAGGGGGTTGGGTGTGCTTTGGGAACGTCACATAAAACAATAGGAAAATATTGAATCTAAGGGGAAAAATGTGGCTTTTCCAGGTGAAGAAAAAGGTAATCCCAAAACTAACCAAACTAAGACAAAGTAAAATACCTTGGACCAAGCCAAGCATGAAAAATAAATGTATGTATGCATGCATGTATGTATGTAGGTATATATGCATGCACGTGTGTAATGCATTGTATGCATTTGTACATATATGTATGCATGTATGTATGTATGTATGTAAGTAACAAAATTAAGAGGAGTGGACAGGGAGGTCTGGGATAGTTTAATGGAGGATAGCTAAGACAGAAAAAAGCAAGGAAGGAAAGTGATGAAGCTCTATTTCAATCCAAAAACGTCTTTTAAAATGTTTCAGAGGGCACGGTGTGGGTTCCGAAGAGTCTCCGCTGTGCCAGGCCTGTTGCTGCTGATTTCCAGGGCTCCCCTGGCTTGGCATGGGACGGGTACTTACTAGAAAGCTGCTTCTGGAGCTGTCGCACCAGGGCGGCTGTCTGTTGCTGTTGCTGGGTCTGCTGCAAGCCTTGCCTGGGGAACTGCAATTGCAACAAGGGGAAGGATGAGTCAGCCGCTCGTGCTCCACGAGGCACAGGCCGCACCTCGGGGCTGGCTGGTGCACGCTCGCATGCCCAGTCTGGGTAGGTTTGCTTTGGTCTACAATATTTTTGGCAAACAGTGCTTCACGCAGGTACTTGCTTGGCCTTTATCTTTAGAGTTTCCATGAAGAAGTCCTCACTACAGAGGCAGCCTACTCATTCAAAGACCACCCTGACAAGATGAAAGCTCTCTGCCATGGACATCTGTCCAATGGCAACCGACCCCGTGGGCAGAGCAGTGCCTGCGCTTACTTAACATCCGGGCCATGGCCTCCACCTGACAGCCGTGGCGGGGTGAGCTGAGCCAGACACCAAGAACACTCATATGTTAAGTAGTTTTCTCCCAGCACTGGGTGAGGGAAACAGGAAGTACCACACAAAGAAACTGCAGCTGATACTTGAGGGGCAGGGGCAGGGGCAGGGGCAGACCAGTGTCTGCTAGAAGAAAATCTGTTTTTGATTCGAATCACATACTGGGTCACATCTTAACTACAGTGTCAGACCGCCTCTCTTCCTTGTCCTTCTCTACTCCTTGGCTGTCTTCTTGCGGCCTAGAAACAACTGGGATGCTCTGATATGCGAAAAACTGGTTTTTTCCTGTTGACCCTGGTCTGTGCCATCCACCTGTATGAAACACAATAACCAGGCTGTGGCAGCACCATAGAGAACACCTCCAGAGACAGGAAGGTAGGCGCTGAACCAGGCTAGGGAGGAGCTTCTTCCCCAGTGGCTCTCTGACAGCCAAGTGCTTGGAGGAACGGACGGCAGGAGAGCCTGGGCTCGTCCATCAGGCAGGCTGGTGCTGTCCACCTCTCCTCTCCCACCTCCGCTAGGCTTAGAGGGCTGTGCTATGCCTGTGACATGTCTGCATTGCTTGTCCTTAATCTGCTTCATAGCCCTAAGGAGTTTTTTAATAAGGCCCTTCTCAATGCGAGTGCAACACGGTTCTCTCTTCCTTGGAGTTCCTCAGTATGACTGAAAGCTGCCCGGGATTGTTAAGTCGTATAGGAAATACAAATACAGGATGCATAGCTAAATGTGAATTTCAGACAAGTAACAAGTTAAATTTTATTTTACTCATATTTAATATTTCACGTGATAAATACTGAATTTAGTCCAAGTAACCCAACGGAAGATTTGAGGTAACACTTTTGCTAAATGCTTGCCTGAAATTCAAATTTAACAGAAAATTCTAATTTAGACAGCATTGCCAAGATGACTCTAACATGTACAATGACACACAAAGATGATAAGCCATTGCCAACACCAACCCTCTCAACATTCAGGTCTGGGAAAACAGAACAATCATTCCTTTGTGTGGAAAATTCAGGAAGGTATGTGTTTTCTTCTTAATTCAACTGTTTCAATGCTTAGAATCCGACTTAACAAGTCTTTTGATGTGCTGTGCACTATCGTGGGCATTATGGGTACATATTCTCGCACGTAATTTTGATGTGGGAACAATGATGTTAAATCTGTCCAAAACTTTTGGGACAGTTGCTTTCATGTTAAGTGTGTGAAAACATGGAGTTTAGTGTGTTAGCTCTCTCATCATTTCAGGTAGGGCTGTAGCGTTCTCCGCACACACTACATTTCTGCAAACAAGCGCCCACCAGCCCCCTACACAGAATGCACAGAGAAAGAGCTGAATGTCTTTTCTCCTCAGCTTTTACTGTTTAGTCTTGCATTTTCAGAGGTATTTGAATTTAGGCTATAAAGGACTATAAACCTTTACTACCCATATTCTCATGATACAGATGAGAGTTGTGTCATTTGGCTTCTGAAGCCAAAGGGCATTCTTAAAACTATCTATCTCAATTTCTTATAACAGAACATGAATCCCTGAGAAAGACAAGTGTAACACTTTTGTCGTGGCTGCTGGTCAAAAGTCACAGCAGTGATTAACTAATGCTGCTATCATGTATTTTTTTTGAAAGGCAAAATGGAATATAACAGAACCTTCCCCCAAGGAGCAGTGTATTTCATCCAGTTAAGACAGCATAAGATGAAAAGAATAGACTTAGTCACACAGTATGGATATTATTTTCTTAAATAATGGAAGGAGCTTCACACTACATCTATCATATGGAGTCAATAGTAATTTAAACACATGAACCTGTAAAGGATTAAGTCAAGAACTACACTTATGACCAAGTTGAGACACCATACAAATTTCCCCAGAAAAGGCAGAGGCTACTGCTAGTTGTCCTTTCTTCACAAGAAGACAAATGGCACACTCATGCACACTAAGTTGTCACCACACTTAACTATTGACTGTAGGCTTCTCTTAATCTTTTAGACTCATTTGACAGAAAATCTTCCCTAGGACATCTTGAAGAGGTGACAGTTTCTGTCCTAAGACAGTTTTGACCTTAAAAACACCTTTTTACAGTGATTAACTTGGCCATGAGTATTGATTGTCACTGTCTACCATGTCCCAACTGATGCCACCAACTCTCTAAAGGAGACTGACAAAGCCACGGTCAAAGGCAGATCGAACACTGCCTTTCACGGTGGCTGACCCTGCCACGTTCCATCATGGGCTCCACACAGTGCTCTGTCTTCAGATCTCTGCTAGGCCTTCAACTGTATCACTCAAAATAGAAATGCTATATAGAGTCCTAAACCCCAAGATTGTGACACCACTTGGAGACAGAGCCTTTCTAGGGGTAGCCGAGTCAAATGGGCTTATTAGCATGGAATCTGACACAACATGAATGGTACTCTCAAAAGGGGAGACATGGGTACATTAGTGCAAGCGGCGAGAGTGGCATGTGAGGGTGAGACATAGCTCGGATACCAAAGGCAGCCAGTGCACAGTGAGAAACTGGGGCAGAGATATGACAGGCTCTCCCATCAGCAAGCAGAAGGAGCCACCACTGTGGAATCCCATCTTTCACTTAGTTTGTAGAACAGACAGAGGGGAGGAGGGGGGGAGGGAGGGAGAGGGGAGAGAGAGAGAGAGAGAGAGAGAGAGAGAGAGAGAGAGAGAGAGAGAGAGAGAGAGAGAGAGAGAGAGAGAGAGAGAGAGAGAGAGAGAGATAGAGAGAGAACGAGAACACATTTTTAAGCCACCTAAGTTCATGTACCTAACTAAAATATCAGTACAACTTCTGAAGCTCTTCAGCTATAAAGGTCTAGGCACCACGTGCTATACTTCATGTGCAATAAGGCCATTCAGCCATTTCCAATGATTCTCAGTCCGCCGGTGGCAAAGAGCATACTTGGTACTTCCATGCACGTTCCGTAATGCCTCACAGGCTGCGGGCCTCTGCTGAATATAACAATATATACTGAGCTGAAACCCACCATACCATCAGCAGGCAGGGAGTGGCAGGCCAGGAGGGGGCTGTGGCAACTTTCTCCTCCCTTCACGCAGCATCGACCACGACCCCAGAGTCACCTCTCATCAGCAGCCAGCTCACCACCCTCTTCTCCAAGGACAGGAACTGAAGGAGGAGCAGGCCCGAAACAAAAAGAAGGCTCTGCTAAAGATGTCTATTACCAATAGAAGCCAAGGTGTTTAAAAAATAGTGAATCTCGGTGAACACAATCAAAAGGAATTGTGAATTTTTTTTCCCTTAAAGTTGCTGAGGCATTGTGCCCTTGATACTTACATACACAGTTAGTTTAAAATAGTTTTGTATTTGTTTTCTATTACGAGACAACCAAAGAGAGGTATAGGATACACACCAAAATACCTTTAACAGAATTATCTTTGAAACTGGTAACAGTCCAAAATTTTAACAGTAGAGGAATGGTTCAGCAACTGAAAAATGCAACTACATCAAAATAATAATTTAAAACTATGTATATACCCAGGTGTAGTGGTGTGCACCTTTAATCCCAGTACTGGGGAGGCAGAGGCAGGCACCTCTTTGAGTTAAGGGCCCGCCTGAGCTAGACAGTGAATTCCAGGACAGCCAGAGTGACAGGGTGGGACACTGTCTCGACGTGGGGAGTGAAGAGATGGCTCAGTTGTTAAAGGCTTAGGTCGCAACCAATAGATAGATGTATTGGTTGGTAGATAGATAGATAGATAGATAGATAGATAGATAGATAGATAGATAGACAGACAGATAGACAGACAGATAGACAGATAGAAAGATAGGTAGAAAGATAGGTAGATGCATTGGTAGATAGATAGATAGATAGATAGATAGATAGATAGATAGATAGATAGATAGATAGATAGATGGATAGATAGACAGACAGACAGACAGACAGATAGAGATAGATAGATAGATATAGATTCATAGATAGATAGCATACAAATGTACTAAATAAAGTATACCTAAGAAGGAATTATAATGATGTATACATCTTCATAGTATTGACCACTCCTATAATTTCTAATTCTGAAACTGAGCACTTAGATCTAAACGTTGAAAACTCCTAGGCCATCCTGAGACACATACCATCTGGTCCCTAGGCTATAACTACTGCTTGGATTATTTATGAAAGATTGTTCTCTATTGAAACAATACTGTGTTTCTCGGTGAGAATTGAAAACCTTCTATCAAACAGAAAAATAAAAGGCTCAGTACATATTTTTTATTAAATTTCTTATTAATAAATAACAAAGACTTTTATTTCCCTTAAATTACTTTCTCATGAGCGTAATGAGAAAAAAAAAATGTTGTTGCCCAAGCTCTGAATTTCTTCCTTAGTCCTTGGGACAGTAGTGTGGTAAGCCAGTGGGTGAAATACAGTCTAATAATCACCAGTATTGCCTTAGAAATCAGTATTAAATTGCATGTTCTTTATATACAATAACTCAGTTAAGTATTCACAGAACTATAATCTGAGTATAAACATGTCATCACCCTTTGACGACCGATGCTCTAATGCTAGGTCTCAATGACTGCATAACACACATTGTCACCATTTTAAACTACAATGGAGAGACTTAAGGAAAAAAATTCCCCAGACCTATAAAGACAGTTTAGTAATAGAATTCAGTTTCTTTGTTTATCCTACCCAAAAATTACAAACACATCTAAGGCACTTGGTACTGCCATTCATAAGGAATTATGCATCACAAACTATCCACAAAGCTAATGCTATATCTTTATTATAATTTCTCAAATACGGTGGTTTGAATAAGAACTGTCTCCATAGGCTCAAGCATTGGAATGCTTGGTTCCTAGTTGGTGTAGTATTTATGATGAATTCAGAGAGCGTCACTGAGATTTGAAAAGCCCAGTCTCTGCCTCTGGTCTGCAGATGTGACCACTTAGCCACTGTATTACTACCCTGCCTGGCTAGCTGCCTGCCTACTGCCAGGCTCACCACCACGATGGCCATGGACTCACCCTCGGAGTTCCCCGTAAAATGCTTTCTTTTATAAGTTGCCCGGTTCATGGTGTCTCCTCACAGCAACAGAAAAGTAACCAAGATATCACATATCATTATCACATATGAAATGAAATACGATTTTGTAACAGGTAAAGGGAAATCCCTGACCCAACCCCTAGAACAAGCTTATTGCAGAAGGCAGAGGTTAACATTAAGTGTCACCCTCCGCCACTTCCCATCTTGTAGTTCTGTATGGGCCATCTCTCAGTGAACCTAGAGCTCACCAATGGCTGGGCTGATGGGCCTGTGACCTCCAGCCATCCTGTGGTTTCCACCTGCCCAGTGCTGGAGTTAGAGGCAAGGGCCTGTTTTAGGACGGCAGTTACATATCTGTGTGGGTGAATCTTTAAATTTTTCCTTATAAGAAAAAAATACAGATTAAATATGAATAACTATAGGTAATTGAAATATAGGGATTTTATTATTTGTGAGGAACATAGCATGCAATATTTCATTTAATTACACATCTGAATTAAATGTTTAAAAAGCTTAAAATATACTGCAATTGTCATATATTCAATAATAAATAACTTTAGTTCTACATTTAAAGTTTGCATTTTTGCTAAGATGGTCTTATTGTACAAGCATTTTCAAATTATTGGGTTCCTTGTATTTAACAATAAAAAATTCATGTACATCATAAATCACTAGTAACTTATGACAGTTACTTTTGTGTTAGGATCACATTCAAAACCGCTGGTAACAACAGTACTATAATATGGGAATCTTTGCTTTACATAGGGAAGGAGTTAGGATTTTTCCAGTCAAATGTTCCAAACACTCAACATGACCTATTTACATAGATTTTGGCTCTCTGTCAAAACACCTTTAGAATACCTGCTTGTGTACAGAAAGAAAACACGGAGACTAGTGTTAAGTTTTGGTTGTCTAACTTAATAACCTACTCAATGGAAAGAAATTTTTCATTGTGTTACAGTTTTGGGGATCAAACCCAGAGTCCTGTTTGAGCTACTTAAGTGCCCCTTCCCACTGAGCTACATCTTCAGGCTGGGGAAAGATTTTTGATGATTTTTTAAGAAGATTAATTTATTTTTATGTATCTGTATTTATGTATTTATTTTTACTACTCCATCTGCATATATACCTGCATGCCAGAAGTGGGCATCAGATCCCATTACAGACAGTTGTGAGGCAGCAAGCATGCGGTTGACGGGAACTGACCTCAGGATCTCTGGAAGAGCACCAGTGCTGTGGTTAACACTAACCTATCTCTCCAGCCCCAATTTTCATGATTTTTAAATCAGAAAATTTCATCTAACTATTGCTATGCAACAACAGATACTCAGTAAAGTTGGAGGAAGACTTTAAGCTATTCCTAGTAATGCCAATTTTTTAAATCAAAGGGTCGAGCGGTAGTTTTCACTTTTAGTATTTGCTTTCCTGAGCTGAAGAGGCAGCTCCCTGTTAAGAGCACACACTACTCTTCCACATGACTTGAGTTCAGCTCCCAGCACACAAGTTGCTTAAGGCAGCTCACGACTACATTTAAGTCCAGTTCCAGGGGATTCAATGCCTTTGCTGGTCTCTGGACACACTACACTTACAAGCACAAACCAACACTCAGACATACAAATATACAAATAATTAAAACGAAAATGAACCCCTTAAAAAAAAGCCCACCTTCCTTTGTATTTGAAACACGACTTAAAGACAGACAAGCAACAATGGGGAAGTTCTTCCCTTGAGTCAAATACCAGGCAATTAAAGACAAGACAACAGCATTTGAAGGTAAGCATTTTTTCTCCTTCTGCAGTAGAAACGGAAAGAGGCAGCCAATGACAACACTGGTGGGCGAGAGTCTAATGAGCAACAGGACAGATTGGATGAAACCATCTCTTCACATTAGTACTTTAAAAGGAACAGTTCGTGACCTTATGATGGAAATCCACCAGATACCACTTCCATGGGAATTAAGAATACTTTTGTGATGCAGATACATAAAGCAGCTCTTCAACACATAAGCTGCTCTGTGTCGTTCTTATGCAGTGAATCAGCTCAGGAACATTTTAAATAAATAAATAAATAAATAAATAAATAAATAAATAAATAAATAACTTCACTACTAAGATGAAGTCAGGGCACTTTGGAATTGTTGCAAATTCTGTGTGGGTAAAGGAGATGTGGAAGCTAAAGAGTAATAAACCAGAGGCAGGGAAATACATGGGAGAGAGGATGCTAAATTACCACTGCCATAATAAAAACCAAAGCAAACCATGTATACATCAGAGTTTTGTATCAGTGGTCAAAGTCCTGACTTTGGTCGTCACCAGCAGTGGTTTCATGTCTGTGGGTTGGGTTGGTTTGCCATGCTGAGACCCAACCCAGGGCCTTCCCTGTGCTAGCAAGCACTTCACTAACTGAGCTACATCCCCAGCCATCTTGCTCTAGGGAAATTTTTAACATTAAACTGTCACATGGCTATGGCTGCCTGGTATGTGGGGATCTTAAGCTGGAACTGAGGAAGGAGGGGAATAAAAAAACAAATGTGGCCGCAGGGGACTTAGTGAGTGTAGGTGAAGGAGTAAGGGGAACCAGTCTTGAAACTTTTTGGTGGGTTTGGGATTTTTTAAGGTGGGGGAGGGGCAGGCAGGTAGGCAGGTATGCAGGGAGGGTATAACTTACTTCCGGGTGGAGCACTGCACAGGAGTAGTATTCTAGCTGAAAGTCTCTTTTACAGCATTTCTAAAAAAGGCACCCTAGCCTACTTTACACTCCCGACAAAGCAAGTTTCATTCTGCCTCTTCTTAAGAAAAAAAAAAAAAAGGTTACATTGATTGCCATAAATATTTTTAAACAGAAAGAATCAAAACTGGAAAAGCTAGATGCTTGGTACAAAAGAATGGGGGGGGGGGGAGGGGGGTTAGGATTCAGCTGGCCAAAGCAGGATGTGTTAAATGTACCAGGGGACTCCCTAGTGGGGACCCTCTGCTGGGCTGGTCCCACAGCAGAGGCCTGCTTGGGTCCAGCCTTTAACCAGGGAGCTCTATTGGTTCTCCCCAGTGTGCTGCCATGGCTCCGCGCTCCTTTTCTTCACTACAGAACTGTGAAGCTGGTTTTCCGATCCTGCATCCTGCATCCTGCATCCTGCATCCTGCGCTGACCACCTCTGGCACTGCTGCTTTCCCGTGTCAATGAGTTTCAGCAACCTACCAGGCTCGGGTAGAACTCACAGAGAACGAACCATCAACATCACTGAGGTTTTCAAAACATCCATATTATGCACATGTTCCCAAATCCAATTTGAGAAGTTAAAGAAGTGGGACTGTAGATTGTGAACAACATGGACTCTTGCAGAAGATACTAACTGGATACGGAGACTTGGTTTAATTACTAACATGTTGTTTTACAAAGCACATTCTCTCTGAGAATGGTATAAAATATCTAAGATCATCTTAACATACACATGAAATCATTCTTTATTCTTTACAGAAAATATTTCAATACCTTACTGATAAGGTTTTCATTCACTGAGTGCTTTACATTTTTTTTTTCCAAAAAGGAAAATGGTGAAAATGAGTGAAGCAAAATTTTATTTGTATATTGAAATTTATGAATGTATATTAATTACTAATTTAGATGAAAACAAATATGCCAACTCCTGTAAGAACAAAACCCTGACAGAATTCTAGGAAAGGCAGTCAAGTATATTCAGACAATTTCCCTCTTAAAACGTCACCGCTATGGAGAGTGCTCCCGCTTTAAAGGAGAAACCGACATCCTGGTTCCAAAACACCAGGCCTTACCAAAGGCTGCTGGGGCTGCATCGCTTGGAGACCGAGGGCCTGACTCTGGGTCTGTGAGGGCGGCTGGGGCTGGGGGGCCTGCTGCGGCTGCTGCATCTAGAAAGAAAGAGAAGGATTATGGTAGCCCCTTAAAATTGTGGGGCTGAGACACGTGTGAACTAATAGACATTTTATCTATTCTATTTAAGCAAAACGGTTGGGATATATTCCCCCAAACTATGTCATTAGGTCATTCTTGTATTGTCTGAACACTGTAGAGTATACATACAAAAATATAGGTGGTGTAGCCAACCACACACCCGGGGTTCAGGATATACATAGGAGAGCTTATTACTTCTAGGGTCATGGTGAACAAAATGAAATTAAGGGTGAAATTAAGGACATGGTAAATGATGCAATTTAGAGACATAGGAAACACAAGATGCACCAATAAAACACAGCACACTCTTTTATTCTTTCCCTCTAGTGTGGATAATTCCAGCTAGGGCTTCATGCATCCCAGGTCAGTGCTCTACCGCTGAGGTACACCTCCAACCATGAAAGGTATTTTAATAAGCAGGAGTATACTCTAAAACAATATAGAGTGTAAGGAATAAGCAGGCACATTGGGTGAACATTTTTTTCTAGTACTAAGCACTTCACACTAACTATTGTAATGCTCTTATATGAGAGGCAGTGGGCTATGTTTCTTTACAGCAGCAACGTCCAAACACATTTGCGCTGTGCTATGACGATGCTCTCACGATAATGAAGGCTACGGTGTCACAAGGTAAAGGCGTTTTTAAGCTGCACTGAACTCTGAGGGATCACTGTCACCTCAGCCTGCCACTGACAGAAATGTCACTACATGAGGCATGATTGTGACCCCACATCCTCCATCTTTACCTTGCCAGGCCTTGCTCTCCCTCTAAGTCTTTTAACAACATGAACTTGTTCTTTCAGAAAGCCTTCTCAGACCACCGCAAACTCAAGGATTCTTCTTTTGGCAGCCAGTCACTGTCCAGGGACATCTTGTACACTTATTGTTTCTGCCTCTTTCACATGCTCTGCCTGTCTACCCATAAGCTACCTATCTCACATGTCCAACTAACACAAGCACCAATCAGTCACTATCTTCCCTGTGATGTCTGAAAGACCTCAGAGGAATTCATTTTCACCGCTGTTTATAGGATATAAACTAGCCCACAGAAATTCTGCAATAAATTACCAGCGTGAAACGTGAAAGCCTGCCCACACTAGATTGACTCAAATCCATAGCTCGTGGAAAACACTTCTAAGCCACAGAAGAAACAGAATGTTTATATAAAGTGTGAAGGCAAATAATAATAATAATAATAAAAATAAAAATAATAAAAAATTTTTTTAAAAATCAGCTTCTCTCAGTGGCCTTTAGTTACTGGTGACCTGACTAGATTTTCATAATATACATTTTCTCAACTTTTTCCCAAATTACTTGACATTTTAAAGTGAAGACAATAAATATGTACTTCCAGATCTACAGTCCTTGCAGATTGGAATCCCCGCCGAAGTGCAATGGATATCAAGGCAAACCAGAAGCATTACAGTATAAAGCTATCATTCATTTACTTGGTTCTCTGCAAACTCTCTCAGGAGAGATGAGCTCAACTTCTCAATTGCTGACATTTTCCTTTATGCCAACAGCCAATCACAAAAAGAGGAATAAATGTAATTCAGACAAATAGATGAGTCATTTTCGTTCTGCATCTCCGGGGGAATATATTGTTGATAAGAAATAGTATCAGGGCACAGACTTTCAGGGAAAGGTACAGGTTACCTAGTAAGGAAACGATCTGTTTGCAACCTTGAAAACCTCCGGGGAAGGCAGAAAGCATTAAATAAGCAACAAGGCATGGTTCCTTGGTGATTTAGAAGTAACGAACCTTAAAACAGAGCCACTCAAATAGTTGCCCTGAAAAAAAATCTCCAAACTTGTAGAACAGTGGCTAAAACCATATCATTCTGTTTTAATACTTATGTTACTAAAAAAATATTAGAAATAACATCAAACTAGTGCTTTGCTTGAATTGTCTTATTGAATTGTTGGCTTATCTGATGCACAGTTAGAAAGAAGCTCTATCATCTTTTCATCTTATTGATGACAAAACTCAAGAGTAGATTTTTTTTTTTTAACCACCTTGGCAATGGTCTCCATACAATGAGAACATCAGTAGGCTACACTCTGCCAAATCAGTCACCATGTATTATCAAGAATGCATCACGACTTTTAAAATACTTTATCCAAAATGAAGAGGTACTATTGGTCACCTGATAAACTGAAGCTCTGTTCTACAGTCTCTGCTTCTCTTTGTTTCCTTGGATACTCTCAACTACAATTTTGTAGGTCACACTAGATTCAGACTTCATCACTTGGGCATAATTACGGTTTAAATTGTTAGGGGAACTATTTTTTTTCCTCCTCTCCATCCAGTGTAAAAGCTCAGACACGCATTTCCCGTAAGATCCTTTCTGCATCCCTGCTTCCTTGCCTGTCGTCCATCGATCATAGATGGTTCTTCTCTTGGACATACCCAGCTCAACTAGACTCCACATTCCCCCTTATTTCTGTGTAGGTAAATAAAGTTGCACCTCATTTTAGACGTTGATGAGTGCCTTCTTAACAGTCTTAGCAAGAAGTATCCAACACAAAAACATCACTTCTTAATAGTGAAGAAAAATAGCACAGATTTAACATGATAGCCAGTCTGCCTGCCTGCCTTCCAGTCTTCCTTTATTCCAGTGCTGGGAATTAGCCCAGGGCCTTGTACATTCTGGGAAGGGGCTTTACCAATGCACTATCTCCCCCATCCACAATAATACTGGAATAAAGGAATTAGAAACACTAATGTGCTGAAAGGAGGAACTGTTTACCTAGAAGTCTCAAGTATTTATATCAGATGAACACACTATATAGCTTTCTGGATTCCAACACTGAGCCCTCCAAATTGCATGTCTGCTTCTCCACCTCCACAGTGTAAGTGTGATAGAAATCACAATGTTACGGGTATCAAAGCCCTGACTGCAAGCTGCATTTGTTCCTGTCTAATTTTTCTTCATGAATATTAAATTTTGTATGCAAATTGCAGGCTCTTAGTCAATTAGGGACTAGGTAAACTGAGGCTCACATTTAAATTAAGACATCCATGCACCCCTTGAAGCTTTGGGAAAGGGAATGGTTCTGTGAAATCAGTCTCCTGCCCGTGGCCTGGCAGTGTACTTACCAAGCCGCTTCCTATCAAATACACAGGGCTCTTTGGAACTGAGCGCTTCACTGTAAATGTATCTGAACTACCAGAAGGGATGACTTTGCCCTCACCTCCCTGCCCCATACCTGGAGGAGTCTCTGCTGCTGCCGAACTTGCTGTTGTCTGGGCCTCATTGGGTCCTGAGGCAGGGGCGCCGAGGGGAGGTTGGGATGTGAGGGAGTCAGCACAGCGTCAATTCCCCCGCCCACCAGAGGGCTCTGCTGTAGAGCCTGGTGGTTCAGTCTGGCAAAGAATAATGCAACTTGTGTTCAGGAACCAGGCGTACCACGGAAGTCAGTCAGCGCCTCCAGCATTTTACACATAGCCACCAAGAAACAATTCGTGTTCAATAATCACGTGTACAATTAAAACGGGGATGGGGCTGGGGGGAAAGGCCAGAGGATCAGATACCAAATGTGACCGAACGGGAAGGGAAAAAAAGACGGTAAACATACGACTTTGAGCCAAGTAGCCATCACATAGAAATTACTTTTCAAAAAATCAAATAGTTGTTAGCAGTAAGTGAAAATAAGTTAGCATTTACTTCGGGAAGACTTCGAGTGGAAGGGCTGAACAATTGTATTTTATTACTTGCCACGTATCCCTATGGGTCAGCAGTATCATCACCTTACATTAATTCCGAAGGAACAGACATAGAGAAATAATTAAGGTCATCCAGGAAAAAAAATGACACAGGTGGGAATTGAACCCAGACTTTTTTAAGCACTGAAACTCAAGTTACTTAGCTTTGCTATGCTGCTACTTATTATAAAAAGTGACAATCGTAATGCGTGTTCTACAAACTAACTTATTTCCCACAAACACTATCTACATTCCTAATTTTCAGAGAGTTACTCTCCTGAGCAGACATGTAGCTAGCCAGCGATAGGAACTAAGCTGCTATCCACTATACAAGGCACAACATTACAAACCTAATTCTTCTGGCCTATATTATCTAATGGAATTGGATATTATAATAAGCAATCATGATTTTTCTCTGTGCCATCCAATGAAATGGCCCTTAGCCACTAGGACTAGTTAGACAGTCATCAGGGTTTAGAAGTAAATAAAACTGCAACTCTCCTTGGTCAAAGCAACAAAATTTCAAGTTGAGCGTCTAGTTGAACATGGGGCTCCTGTAAATACCAGGTCTCTGTGTCACCACACAGACCATGAACCTCAAATCTGGCCATGCTGGCCATTGCTGGCTAAATGTGATGACTGTGTCTGTAGAAATAAATGTTAAGTCAATTTTAATTAATTTAAATTTAGCCATGTGTGGATAGCAGCTGCAACAAGGAGCAGACAGACACACCCTGGAAGGAAGGGGTGTGATTAAAACAAGAACCAGAAGACTGGGCCCCAAGTCATCTCTGATGTGGGAAAAATAGAAACTAAGTTGCAACAAAACTTTGCGAAGCACCATGTACAATTAATACTACAACATAAACTGGCTCTAATCAGCAAATTCTAGTAAGGCGTTGCTAACAATGATCGATAGTTTTCTCATATACTGTTAATAAAAAAAAAAAAACTTTTGGGGAATGGGTATCATCTGAAAAATCTTACAGAGCATACATGGAAGAAGTGAGTCACAACTACAGTGTTCTTGAATGAAAGAATTTGGAACCTCTACTGCATGTTGGTAAAAATCGAGATGTCAGGACGCAAATATAGAAGCTCAAAAGCCATTACGATATCAAACGCTTGGAAGGAGCATTAACAATCCCAAGGCCGAGAGGGTTTACTATTGCAATTACTTCAACAGGTATCACCTCTGAGAGCCAGCTACGGGCTGCAGGTACTGGGAGGCCTGCTGCTGCACGTAGCCACTTGGCTGCTGCTGAAGCTGCCGGAGTCTTTCCATGAGCGCTGGGCTGGAATGTGCGGCCGGGTAGGCCCGGGAGTTGTAGCTGGGGGAAAGGACCACGCCACCAGGCTGCTGCAGAGCTGCCTGTTGCAAAGGCATCTGTGTTCCATACATTGTGTAGCCCTGGGGCATGGTCTGCGGGAAGGCACAAAGGAAAACATCAGTGCTCCGGTTGGCACCATATTCCCATCGCTAAGAAACATGGGGCAGAGGTAAGCCCAGGAGGTCCAGCCTGGAACTCACTGCTCTCAAAGGCTGGGATCACTCGACCTATGAGATGGCTACTCGTGAAGGCAAGAAGTCTAATCAGAAATGTATAGAAAAGTCTGGCTGGATAACAATTCCACAGAAGTTTCTTAGTTCAAAATAAGTGGATATGCGTTTGCCTTCTAAGATGAGCTGCCTGTTTACGGGCTAGGAAGGGCACCTTTCTGTATAGAAACAATCAGTGAAGTGTCCACACATTCCATGGCTAGAGTCAACAAAACCAAAACACTATCAGTATCATTTCCAGAGTGGGACAAGCAAGGGGCCACGTCCACTGACAGATATACTTTCCCATTAATAAGAGAACCTATTTCTCTAAACCTTGATACCTTCTATAAAAGACAAACATGGAGTTTTCTGGATCACAAGATCCAATTCTCTGATCAGAATGCTGTCTGTTCCCTGGATCCCCGAAACACCCCGAAACGTATTAAAGCAGTGCAGGAACTCTGACTCTGGAGACGAGAGTGATGCACACTGAGATGCAGAAGCAGCCTCCAAGAGCAACACTCAGGACCTGTGTAGGACAAACAGGGCACTGCTTTCAGCTGTACACACGGAATGACTAGCCAGCCGGACACAAATCTTATCAAAGTATCAGGTCTTCTTGTATAAAAGGAAGGTGTAAGGATGCAGAAATAATAAAACTAATAAGAGTTTGGGCAAAGGGAGAATAAAGGACTATTTTATTTTATCTTATTTTATTTCAGACAGGGTATCTCTGTGCAGCCTTGGCTGTCCTGGAACTCGTTCTGTAGCCCAGGATGGTCTTGAACTCATAGAGATCCACCTGCCTCTGCCTCCCAAGTGCTGGCACTAACAGTATGTAGCACCAGCACCTGGCAAAGGTCTACGTTTTTTAAAGGTAAGTGCACCATTCGTCGAGTATTTACTGTGTACGTGACACTATGTTAATTCCATAGGCTGCCTTGAATCTCACATCTTTCCTCTTGCTCTTACAGAAAAGGGAGCTGGACCTCAGAGTAACAGGCATGTCATACAGCTACTGAGTCAACAGCACCTATACTGTGACCTGACTCAAAGGCCCACTGTCTTGTTCTTCTACCGTGATTCCTCATGGAAGTTATCTTTGAATATGAAAAATTCTATAAGAAATTATACCATTAAATATCATATCATAAAGAACTGAGATTACTGAACATTTTAATCAATTGATTGGTTCATTACATAACCTTGGCTGGCCTTGATCCTTCTGCCTCTGTCTCTTGGGTGCATATACAGGTGTGTGCCACACCTCCTTGGATGGAGTGTTTCAATATATAGCAGCAGCAGAAGAGAAGTTTGAATCGATTTCCATTTCTAACCTAAGAATATCCTGATCAATCCTGAGACCGATTCAACAATCACTGTTCTGAAATCATGGAAGTAGAATTAACTAAGTTCTAGATCTAGTTGAGAAGCAGTTTCCTTGATCTCCTACTCAGAATAAATAGCGTTAAACATCAAGGAATCCTTTGCTTCGAAGCAGTGTGGGTACCTGTGCTTGTTGCAGCCCTGGATACTGAGGGAGCTGAGGGGAGGGCCGTGCTTGTGCAGTAAAGAGAGCAGCCTGGTCCCCTGGCTGGCCCTGGAAAACAAAATCAGGACAGACTCTGTAACTGGAAATGCTTGAGTTGAGCTTCTGAATATAGAACTTACAGATTTCAGACGTGGGTGAGCACAGCTTCAGACTGTGCTCAGTGCCATTTCCCATCTATCCCCTATGTGGGCATATGACTGCATTTTTCTTCCGACTGCAAATGTCACCACCAGTTAACAGAAACACAAATTTACACCTGACCCCTCTCTGCAAAGAGCTTCTTAAATGACTCTCTAGGAGGGCACACATGCTTCTCTGGGTACTGGAGAGTCTCTTAATTGTGGCTCTCCATTCACTTGCACTACCCGGCATCTGTGCTGAAGGAGAAAAAGACACATGGCATATTCTCATCACATGTAAAATTCCCACAGCTTCTTAATGAGACTTTGCTATAGTGATCTGAAAACTGTGCATACCGGTTTCTGAGGAAATTTTAATACCCTCTAAGTCTCTATAATGAGATATATTCAATAAAATTCCTAAGTTAATAGCAAATACAATTCTAACCAACTACATGTAGAATAGAGCCAGTTAATATCTTCTTACCAGTCTTAATTTATAATATGCTTTGGCCTTCAGAACATAAATCCAAATGACAGCTATGTATAAACTGTATATACTGCCTACTGAGGCTATTTTATGGAAGCTTGTAGTGATAATCACAGAGGAGAAAAGCCTAGTTCTCAACACTCCTGCATTCCCCAAGACTTAATTAACAGAGTGAAATAAGCTCAATGCTTAATTCTTTTACTACTGCCTCACAATTAAAATGTGCTAGATGATACTTGTGCAAAATCATTTTAGAGTGCCTCGAAGGACTAAGTACATTTCTAACAACAACAAGAAAAAAAGGGATAAATATTTAGTTTAGGTAGAATGCCAATACCAGCCACAGTAAGAAGGTAACAAACCTGGGCTGCTACCAAGTCATGATTTAAACTCCAGAGATCTGAGTCCAAAGTCAGAGTGTCCCCATCAAAAATATTTTCCAACATTCATGGGAGCTTTATTTTTTTAAGGATTATAGTACTTAAAATAAACCCATAAAAATTTGGAGAAAAAAATCTCTTTGTGATTGTAATGAGATACTGAAACCAAATGTATTATAGATCAAATGCACAGGTCTTCTATCCTCCCCTTGAAAATTAGTAGATGGCCAACAGAAGAATATGAACTCAATGACATATTTGTTGCTTCCTTGTCTCATAATACAGTGTCAGGGCTTTATAAAATTTTATTTGTTTCTTTACTTGATTTATTTTTGCCTTACAGGTCCTTTGCATGTCTATGATGACTTTTGTCTTTATGTTTCTATGGGATCCCCTGAGTATGCAAGGGAGGCGGTCTCTGTGACTAGATCCGTTTCTTGTGCCTTCTTTTAGGTTTTCTTCCTTCTGTTTGCTTTGTCCTATTCTGATTTGCTTGCTTTTGTTTTATTTTGTTATATTTCATTTCATTATTACCCTTTAGATAACTGTTTCCTAAAGAGAGACAGAATGGGGTTGACTCCAGACAGGAAAAGAGATAAGGAGGAACTAGAAAGATTAGAGGGAGGAAACGTCATATCAGAATATACTGTGGGAAAGAGTCTATTTACATAAAAGGAAACAGAGACAGACAGAGAGAGACACCATCACTTGGATTCAGTTATGAGTTAAATTTATCCAGACATGGTGACTTTTAGAGTAAGGTACTAAGAAAATATTCTCATTGATCTCTTTTTTTTAAAAAATTGGATATTTTCTTTACATTTCAAATGTTTTTCCTTTTCCACTTCAGACCCCCCCCCCATACCATCCCTCTTCCCCTATCTCTATTGAGGGTAACAGTACGTAGAATAGGCCACACATAATTGAATTTTTATCTAAAGGGAACTCCCATACAACTCAGGCCATTGCCAATGATATTGGTTTCTCTTCAGAAAACTGGATATCTGCATCGAATCCTTGCCCATAGGTCTCAGGGAGGCCCACAGAGGAGGGAACAGAAAGATTGCAAATGCCAGAGATGCGGGACACCAGAGAAAGAAGGTTTTCTAAACACAGCAGGACCCTGTACATGCGAACTCATAGAGAGACACGGCACGCACAGGACCTACACGGGTCTGTGCAAACCGTGGTCCCAGCTGGGAAGCGAAGTGGACGTAAACCCCCACACCTTACCCTGACGCTATCGCCAATGGAAACAACTCAGATGGAAATTGGTTCTCTTTAAAGGAGGCTCACTAGCTATAAAAACTACTCTTGTTTTGTTTGGTTTTTCATGCCACGGTTTCTGTGTTGTCAGTATTGACCACAGAAAATAGACCCAGAGAAATAGTACAAGGTCCTAGTGACAAATTACACCCATGCACTTTTTCACTTGCAATATAACTTGACTAACATCAAGTGATAACAGCACAAACTGCTAAAACTACATGATTCATTGCAAAGTAAACAAACCACAAATATGCACCTTGTCTACAACACAGTCTATTAACATGCCTGGACATCATGGAAATAAGTATTTGAATATAGTCATAAAATTTGTAAAACAGGAGAGTAATAAAAAACAGGAGGAGAGAAAATATAAGAATTTCTATTAGTTTAAATGAATATAAAAAGCAAAGAATCACTTTTGACTTTAAACAAAATATTTTGTATGTTGTAATACCTTTCCCCCCAGAAAACTGAGTTGAATGATTGGAAAATTATCTGTCAATTATTTTCTTTCATACATTAGCAACATGACAATAATAATGTTTACTTCAAGCTTTTAATGAAAAAAATCCTTATATATTTGATTCCTCATAAGCATAAAACTTCAAGAAAAATCACGAGTTCAGAAGCACTTCCAAATTCTGCTTTATCAAAACAACTATTAGAGAAATTTCCTAAGCAGCAGGAATGTAATAACCCAATGTTTTCAAAGTTGGAATATGCAAATAAAGGTATAACAGCAGTATAAAATATTACCACCAAAATGCCATGAAACAAGTTGACTTACGCACACATGAATTGATTCTCTCTAACATTTCATGGACTTATACTGTAGGTTGACTCTCTGATATAGAAACCTAACAGTAATTTTTTTTTTCATTCTTGGCGACCTCAGGCAAAGCAAGAGAGATGAGGTCTTAGAACATGCACTCTTAAAACTTATGCTCAGAAACCAAACCAAAACCACAAAATATATTCTCCATCCTGGAAAGAAAACGAAGATGATGCATTTTGTTAGGAATCTGGAAACAGGTACCAAGTCGTAGTAATTACATGGTTATTGCATAACCACAGGGCCACTCTCTCGCATCAGCTGACAAATCCAGCCACACATCCTTGTATGAACAATTTAAATCACCACAGGGAGAAGCAAGAGTTCAAGAATAGAAAAATTCAAAAGTAGGATTGGGAAGAAGGAGTTATACCTATTGTCTATGCGCCTGTGAGTGCTTAGGATTTCTATACCATACAAATACATGACAATGATCATGAGATCATCAAGGGGGAAAGCCTCATTAAATTGGGCATGGTTGGTGCACTCAGACACACACTGAGTAGCAACGCAATGAAGACTATAGCTATTAACCATTATAGGAGTGAAGCCCACTTTTTGTTTTGACATCCAAAGGGTGATGGTATCAAAGAATGAAGAACAGGAACAGACAGAAGGTGTTGCCATTAGGCTGTCAAAGTCTTCCCAAAAGCAAGAAGCAGAGTCACAGGAGTCCTACAGAACAGGGACAGTAAGAAAACCGCAGAAAATATAGATGAGATTTTAATCCTGTTATATGCGGACAAGCTCCATATGAAAGAGTCACATTTAAAAAGAAAATTCCTTAGGAAGTCAAAACTGGGGCTCTCCAAGATTTTTCATTAATTTATGTCAAATGACTGGAACATTGATAAACAATATGGAGATACTTTGTGGTAAAATGATAATATCCTGGAGAGTTAA
Source organism: Apodemus sylvaticus (assembly GCF_947179515.1). Lineage (NCBI taxonomy): Eukaryota > Metazoa > Chordata > Mammalia > Rodentia > Muridae > Apodemus > Apodemus sylvaticus. The sequence goes on from NC_067475.1 coordinate 108,903,963, forward strand.
ATGGGGGTTATCAGATCCAGATATTTGCTGTGACTAAAGGATTCTGGAACCTGATTCTCTGTACACAACTGGGGGGGGGGCAGCCTAGGCCCAGCAGCAGAGCTCAGGACATCTGGGTAACATTAAACAGAGAAGATGAGAAATATAAGAAATAAACCAGCCAGCAGGCCACAGATTACGGGAGGTAATCAATTGGTTCCAAGCCCAGGAAGTACAACATTAGGCTGATCACGTATTCAGTCAGCCACAGTAAACATCAAAAGTAAATGTGCAGTACCATCATTGTTTACGGACTGGCAGAATGTAATCTAGAAATGGGCAACTGACTCCCAGGAGAACTGCCTTGCTTGATCATTAGACCTGTGATCCTAGAGATAATGGTGACAAAGATGGTGACTTTCACAAGCCTTCTGAGTTCTAGAGACAGACACAAGAAAGAACACTAGAGCGTTGCTTTACTAAAGATAGTGATGTATGAGAGGGATTTCCAAGCAAAAAAATATCAGTTTTGGGGACTAGTGCATACATCACTACATTTGCTCAGTTCCAAGAGCCACCGTCATGGCAATGTTTCATTTCTTTGCACATTATCCCCCTCCTTTGTCCTCTTCCATTAACAAATATGCTACGCTCCTTTTCCTCTAGGCTAGATCTTGGCACGGATGATTGTTTTATGCCAATGTTACCGTTCAGTAGAAACACGATATATTAATAAGTAAAACCCAAATTCCATGTATATGTCTTCTACCAAAGGATGTCATGAAAGGGTTTTCTTTCTGTACTGAGTCAGTTGCTGCCTCTTCCTGTGTCACGACTGTACAGTAATGTTCCTAAGTGACACTGAGTGAAAACACTGAAGATACATATAAAAATTCAAGAATTCTTCAGTAAGACTCTTTTGACTAACTTTAACAAAAGATGATCATTTAAACTATGGTCAGTTCATGAGTTCTGGACAGTTCTCCAACAGAAAACATGAATGACAAAGTAATTTAAAAATGTCTAAATTTCCTATCAGGAAAAACATAAGGCATCTCGGAAATTAGCAACAAAAATAATAAATTCCAGAACAGAAGAATACATGTGTGGCATTACTTATATACTCCATCGATCTGTAGAGAAATCCAGGGCAATAATTACATCGATGGAGTCAAGCTATTCAGTAAAAGCACCAAACATTCAGGGTAATGATTGCCCCTTAGTAGATGGGGAAGGAGAGGAGGAGAAATACAAGATCTGTAGTCACGTCTATGAAGCTTAGTTTTCCGCAAAATAAGCATAAGAAAAAGCCATGATAGTGGAACACTGTTATTTAATAAATCAATGTGAGGAAAGAACAGGGTACTTTTTTTTTCTCTTGTTTGTATTCATTAAATATACAACCAAAGAGAAAAAGCAAAGACAATAGATTCCAAAATGATAAAACCTATGCCTACATTATGAGATCAATTACCAAGTCACGGGTCAGTGTACAATTTGACTGGCCACAGCAAACCATAACTGTATGTGTGAAGTCACAGATTGACTTGTGCCAAGCATTTACCAGCTCTGGGAGGCTCTGATTCTACCTTCCTTCCTTTGTTCAACTACCTACCTCCATGGTTATAACTAAATTTGCTTACCAATTCTTATAATGCTTGCAATGGTCAGGCATTGCTATTTTCTGTCAACATCTTCTCTTCGTGATCATAAAGGCCATCTATTATTAGTTGTCAGTGTACAGGCAATTTCACTGGCTTACGCGCAGGGATCTAGCACATGCTTATATAATCCTGCCTCTGCCGCTGAAGGTGTGTTCTCCTTACACATAAAAATGCCACCAACCACCCCAGCCCTCTCCGCCGTCCTCATTCATTCATTCATTCATTTATTCTCTCTCCTCTCCTCTCTCTTCCTCCCCCCCCCCCCTCTTTCTCCCTCTCTGTCCTCTGCAAGGGTGCCCTCTCTGCCCTCTCTGTCTCATCATGGCTCTCTCTGCTCCCTGTCTGTCTACCTACATGTCCACGTGTCTGCCTCTATCCTCTGTCCTCACCCCCTCCCCAAGTGAACCTCTTTTGCACCAAACCTTGCCACATTATGTTTCATAACACCAGTAGCCTAGGGTTAACTGCTTTCTACCAAATTTATCTCAATAAGTTTAAGCTAAATATATTTTGTCTAAAATCCTTGTATTTATAATATAAATGGTCTGGTTTCACTATTACAAACAAGGGCAAAAAAGGCTTTATACACTGAATAAAATCAGGGAAAACATAATGCCACATATTGACACATACTTTTTTTTTCTTGAATCAAAACTAAAATTTCCTTTGGTAAATCTTTTAATAAAATGATTATCATCATAGTGGTAGGAGGAAAAGTTCTTACTGCTAGAGAGAAATACTAAATATAAGAAACAGGAAATGGAAAACAATCCAGTAAGCACTCTGCAGTTTTACAATCCACATTCTATATTTTATGATATTCCTCATAGGGCATGAAAAAACTGTGATCCATCTAATGTGGAAGCTGAGATGAGCCGATCTAGGTTTATGTGACAAAATATAGATAATAAATATGAACTGCTCTAGGAAAGTAAAATGGCTATCAGAAAATCAACTCAAACTGCTCCTACTTAATCCATTCTACTGTTGCCACAGAGCAAACATGACAATCTTATTAGAGATAATTAATGTAGTCATACCAGAAACACAGCTGACATGTTTTCATCCACTGTTAAGGAAAAGGGTATTTCTGTGGGCTAGGAATCTCAAATAAGTAAGGTATAAGCATGATGCTAATAAAACACTAAGATTAGCATAGCATCTATCACCTTTGAGCCACCTGTAGTCATCTGGATTATTGTCTATGTCATCATGAGTTTCACAATCACACTAGGCCTGTATTAGCAACACTTTATGCATGAAACTGAGGCACAGAGCTAGTGTGTAACAAATACTGAATCTTTTCTAAAAAGAGGGGTGGGGGCAAGCAATAACAGTCTAATTACTTTCCCAATAAAGTCAGAAATGGGAAGGAATGAAGAGGTTCCTTTGCCAAACCATCTCTGCTTATGTCATCTCTATTGCTATAAGAGATACTCATTTATAACTATCAGCATTTCATAGTAGTTAGATACCGAGACAGCATCTTCAAACATTCAAAAAGAAATAAAAGGTTGTCTGTGTGAGAGAACAAATCCCTCAAAGGTTGATATCAGACCAAAACAGAATATACTTTACAGGATAAGAGTTCTGTTTACAGCTAAAACAGTTTGCTTAGTGTGAAAATCTAGCTAAGAGACAAATGTGTTTGTCTTGTGTTGAGTCGCTGGCTAATTAAGGCTTCTACTTGTAAGCTTCTGATCTGATATAAACTGCCTCTTAACCCCATTCACTGATGTCTACTTTTGCCTTTGTGGCTACTTGCAACTCCCTTTCACGTTGTTTCTCCCCTTTTATTGCATCCTTTTAACAATGAATAACCACCAACTCTTCCACCACCTGTGAACACCTTATCCCTCTTATAAGAACAACTTCAAGAGGACAGTAGAGGGCTGCTCTGCAAAACCCTGACTGAGGGGGGGACAACTGGATGGCCAATCAGAAGAGCAGTCAAATATATCTTGCATAATCATGAGATCGGGCCTTCTTTTCTCTTGAATCTTGGGATTAGCGCCCATAACAGAAAATTGTATGACTGACTGAAGCTCCTATATGATGTACAGGGGGACTAGAAAGTTATTCATGATATATTTTAGCCTTGTATCAGTAAAGAGCAGAATTCTGCATAAATCATAGTCACTGATAAGTGGATATTAGCCCAGAAGCTCTGAATACCCAAGAAACAACTCACATATCAAATCATTCCCAAGAAGAAGGAAGAAGAGGGCCCTGGTCCTGGAAAGGCTTGATGCTGCATTGTAGAGGATTATCAGGACAGAGAAGTGGGAGGGGGCTGATTGGGGAATGGATGAAGGAAAGAGTGCTTATGGGACTTATGGGGACTGGGGAACCGGGAAAGGGGAAATCATTTGGAATGTAAACAAAGAATATAGAAAAGGAAAAAAAGAAAAGAAAAAAAAGAAAGAGGCTGCAGACACTCTGTAAGGACTGAGATACTTACGGACCTCAACAGGTCTCTTCTGTGTATTTAGGTTTCAAAATGGCCACAGCAGAGGACATTTTAGAAGCAACCAGACAGGTAAGTCAGGATTATGTGGGTAGAAATCACACTGCTGAGGGTAAGCCTACTAGGAAGCTCTCGATGCCCAAGAATGGAGCTTTACATCATGTATACATTTCTTTAACACTTCTTAGATTTCTGATGTGTCCTCAGTAGATAAAGGGACGGTAAAAGGGACTCTGAGGCCCACTGCCTAACCTTGTAAGACAAACCAACAACCATGGCAGCAGAAGCAGCCACAGTGGAGCCTGGGAAGTGTCTGGTAAAATTCCAAGACCAGCTATAAAAGGATCTCAATATATCTACACCTAGGAAACATATTTCTTGCCAGAGAAGATTATAAAAGAATCACGTTATATCTCCACATTGTTATCTTCAAGAAGTGAAAAAAGCTTATTGGGGGACCCAAGTGCAAACCAAAAATATAACTAGCTCTTGGGTAGCTTTGTGTATGGGCATTTAACCTGAGAAAGCATTTTTCCAAGTTAGAACCAACATCTCTGCTATTCTGTCGTGAAATGATTAGTGCTATTTAGAAAAAGCTATTAGGCTAATAGAAAAGCCTATTGTGTCAAGCATTATACACTGTACCAAGTTATCAATATGATTGATAATTATCAAAAAATTATCAAAAGAATATTGCTTTTCCATAGCAACATATTTGGCTACATTCCAGATATACTAATAACAACTATTGCCATGTGTGGTTCAAATAGAAATGGCCCCCACAGGCTCATATATTTGAATAACCAGTCAGTAGGGTGTACTGGTACCTGAGAGAGATTAGGAAGTAGTGGTGGAGTAGGTGTGGCTCTGCTGGAGGAAGTGTGTCACTGGGGTAAGGCTTCCAGGTTTCAGAAGCCCAAGCCAGACCCAGTAGCTCTCTTCCTACTGCTTGCAGGCCCAGATGCAGACCTCTCGGCTCCTTCTCCAGCACCATGTCTGCCTGCACGCCGCCATGCTGCCTGCCAGGCTGATGATGTAATAACCTCTGGAACTGCACGCAAGCCCCAGTTTAATGCTTTCCTTTATAAGAGCTGCTGTGGCCATGGTGTGTCTTCATGGCAACAGAACAGTGACTAAGACAACGACCTTAGGAAAGAAAGGGGAGGAGCTCACCATGTGTATCACACCATGCATATCTTGTTTGTTTATTCTGAAGGGTTCCTACCCATAGGGCTGTATAACGATGCCTTTCTTTTTCTTCTGAAAGGGGTTGGAAATTTAGCTCAGTGGTAAAGCACTTGCTTATGCTGTTACACCAAGGCCTGGGCTTGATCTACAGCAGAGTTCATATCCTCCTCCGTTAGCGAGCACGTGAAGGAGGGAGACATAAGAGAGCATATCTGTTGGCCAAGTGCTGGGAACTCCAAAGCTGTTTTTGGTTGAGGAAGCATGTGAGGAGTGGGGCTGATACTATGAAACTGATTTACTCTCTGAAGAAGACATGTAGAACCATGAAGGATAAAACAATTGAGATGAAGAAGAAACCAAAACAAAACCAAAGTGCTGGCCTAGAAGAATTAGTGCGAAGACACAGATGGTCCATCAGTTCCAGTGCATTTAATCTGCACAACTCTGCAGGAGACAAAAGTCACTGAGGTCTGTTTGAGAGCTGGGAGGAAGGCCTTTGATGACTCTGTCTCATCAAACTCCTGAGTTGCCATGGTTACCCATATGCCACTGCCCTTTCCTCCAGAGCTCAGAACCATGTTCAGTACCAACTCAAAGCTAGGTTCAGCAGCGACAATCTGAAAGTGAGCTACAATTAAGAGAAGTTCGGAGTTGCGACAAAAGAGCAAGCAAATTTGAAGCAAGAACTAGCAAAATTTAGCAGTGCTAGATCACTGCTCTTCCAGAAGACCCGGGTTCAATTCCCAGCCCCCACATGGCAGCTCACAACTGTCTGTAGTTCCTGTTCCAGGGGATCTGACAACCTCACAGACATATATGCAATGCAGTCAAACCACCAGTGCACATAAAATAAAAAAATAGAAAATAATTTGAAGAAAGAACAAGTGTGTCTGCTTATTCTCCGAGAGAACAGCTAAAACTTCAATGAAGGACTTTGTTTGTTTGTTTTTTGTTTTTTAGTTTTTCAAGACAGGGTTTCTCTGTGTAGCCCTGGCTGTCCTGGAACTCACTCTGCAGATCAGGCTGGCCTCGAACTAAGAAATCCACCTGCCTCTGCCTCTCAAGTGCTGGGATTAAAGGCATGTGCCACCACCGCCCGGCTCAATGAAGGTTTTAATGGCTCCAACATGTTGCTTATTTAAGCAAAAGTGGTATTTTTTTTTAAGCATTTTACTCAACTTCTTCTCAGTTGTGTGTACTGAGCAACTCTGCTCATCCTACCTGATATACAAGGAGTTTAAGCAGTTGGTAGAGTCAGAAAACAAGCCCATGATAATTCTGCTTAAGGTCCTCACACAGGTCAGTTTCCAGAGTGGTTCTTAAAAGACAACTTTTAACAGTGCATAAGGGATCTCTTCACCTCATCTTCCTGTTGCCAAGTGGCAATGAGGATGTACTTGGCTACCAGGAGCCGGTATGGAGAGTCAGGACTGGGCTAAGTCGAAAGCCCTGGAATCAGGGTTATTGTAAAGTTTTCTTGTTTTGCTTAGAGCTGGACACCTGCAGCCGGGCTGGCGCATTTAAGGTCGCAGGGGTAACTCACAGGGCTGTGTGGGATCTAAGGAATGAATGCATTTCAAGCCTGTATGGCTGGCCCAGCACAGTAAGTGCTCTGCTGGCTTTTATTCTCAACAGTGAGACTGGAAAACACAGAGAAAGTTCAGAATCTGGAAAAAGCAGCTGCAATCTACTACTCTCTGGTCCTCAACTGTACTTGTACAGGGCTACATGTTTCATGTGTCTATGTCAAGGTAGCCATGGGTCAATGTGGCCACTGCATTTTCTATACAAACACTGTATAGAAAATACAGTGAATTACAGGACATAAAAATCAGAAAATCAATCAGAAAATTAAACCCAAAAGTTGGGCACAGACTGAGTCACTCTTTTAATCCCAGTACTCAGGAGGCAGAGGCAGGTGAATCTCTGAATCTGAAGCCAGCTTGGTTCACATAGTAAGTTCCAGGTCAGCCAGAGCTGTATACTGGCTCAAATCACCAACAAAACAGAACAATTCTAAGCAAGCAAACACAAACTATACTCTATACTCATGCCCTAGGCATATCCTTCAAGGGTAAGGTATTTACCTTTCATGTACGGGGTTCTAGGTACTATCTCCAGCATTTGACACACATACACAAATTCCACACATGGACCACTGTTTATAAGTTACTTATTGTCTGATGCAGACATTATTGAATGAATGCTTAAAACAACAAAGGAGAAAAAACATCATGACATTAGAGGCACAAAATCAAAGAAATACATGTGAGGATATGCATAGAAGAAGTGATAAAATGAATATAAACACTGTAGTAATTATAATATAGAATGGAGGCTGGGAGGGACACCTCAAGGGAAGAGGCCAACATCCAAATGATTGAGAGTTCTTAGCACTTTGAGAGTCCTCTCACGGTCAATAATGAAATATAAAAGAGGAAGAATATTCATAAACCTGTATAAAGGACATATCCCTCTGACCACACATGTAAGGAGACATGCATGTAAGCAAGGTTATACACCACGCCCCAAACTCATTCCTAGCTAGAGGAGGGGACCACGTAAGGAGGATGCCAAGGCTGGTTCTGCACAAACCTGTTGGAAAGGTCGAGTCTGGGACTGCCTGAGAAGCCGCTGCTGCTGCTGTTGCTGCTGCTGCTGCTGCTGTTGCTGCTGTTGCTGCTGCTGTTGCTGCTGCTGCTGCTGCAGAAGCTTCATCTGCAGTAGTTGCTGCTGAGATGTGACTGCGTGAAGGGAGGGTGGCTGCAGCATGGCGCCTGAGCGTCGCTGCAGCATGTTGGACAAAGCTTGCTTGGTATTGGTCGGGACAAAGGAGCCTGCAGGGTCCAACCTGGAGCCACCTGTAAAAGCAACCAAAAGGAAGGCTTTCAGAAGCAACAGGGATTCTTTTGTGACGACGCAGAAATTTCACCTTTCTTACTTTATGAGCAAGACAGAGAATGAGATGCTGCCCTACTAGCTCCAAGCATTGATATTCTGCTTAGAGCTGCCTAGCGTCCCTAGCGTCCACGGGATAAAAGGCAAGGGTGTGCAGGAACGACAATACTTCTCAACTGCCACATGGAGGCTGCACTTCAGTGGATAAAATGCAATGCCTGAAACAAAATGGGTCAGCACAAAACATCGGTCGTGTACATCCAAAGCCAAGCTCACCACTCAGGAATGCGTCACTTGAAGGAAACAGTGCCTTATGATGTATTTTGCAAAGTTTCATAAGCCAGGAAAGGGCCTCTAATTGGAGCAGGGAGATGAAGAAGGGTCAAATAGCACCGAGGTTCTTTGATAAAGTCTCAAGGAGGCATGTTAGTTTATAATTTTTACCTAAAATCATATATAATACTTATTTGTATGTATGTATGTATGTATGTATGTATATATATATATATATATATATATATATATACATATATATATATATATATATATACACACACACATATGCACACACATGACTAGATGTTTGGTTTCAGACCCTGTGACAAGGGACTGGGGTGCATATTTCACATACCAAAGGAGACCTGGCCTCCAGGTTCTCCCAGCATACCCTACCCGACATACCCTACCCCCAACAATGAACTTTCCAGTCCAGGGGCTGGGTTTCCCTTCCTGAGGCTCTTCCCTATATAATCCAGCTGTTCTGGTCTCTCCCTCTCCATCCTCCTCTCTCTGCATGCATGCTCTTCCTTGCTCTCTCTTCCTCCTCCCCGCTCCCTCCTTTCCCGTGGAGAATTCCCTGGCTTCCTCCCTTGGGGCCAGTGAATACCCAGGACTGCAGCCCCTCTTTAGTTATCCGTTATAAAACGGTCAGCCCTGAAATCATATACACAAGCGACAAAGACGGACTCGGCATGCTGTGCTTGTGTCTGTGCTGTAAGGATGTAGGACAATAATAATCACAGAAAAGGGGCCATCGATTGAGAAGTGGGGGTGACGTGGGCTAGGAGGTGTCAGAGGCAGGCGAACATGGGAGAGATAGGACGAGGAAAAGGAACGGAAAGTCATGTAATTTTACTTTAATCAGACTATACTAAAAATTAAGAAAACGCCTATTTTGTAAAATAGAAAAACAAAAGCACTTTAAAGATCCGAAATGCTTGAAAACTTCAAATGCTACAAACATCTCTTTGATCATGGATGCTCAAGAGACCAAAAAAAAAAAAAAAAAAAAGATCCTAAAAACTTATTTCTACAATTGGAGGCTTCCCTCAGAAATCATCTCTATTCCATGATACATACAAATGAGAAAAAGTCGAAGCTCATATCTCACAAAAGATGCTTCTTTACATCTTTCTTTAAAAAAAAAAAAGGCAGTGTGTATGACAGAAAAGCATCTTACAGGCCCTTGCTTTGGAGGCATCCTTCAAACTCAGCACCACAGTTAACAATATGGGCATCGGTCATTCAGAGGCATAAGAGTAACCGAGTAACTATGTCTAGGTAACTTAACTGCAGCATGATATAAAATGCTACTAACAATCACAGTACTAAACTAAGGACAGTGCACTCTTACAGAAAAAAGGAAACCTGGAAACCAGACTGCCGGCTACCTTCATTTACTTTTTTTATGTCTTCTATAACATTGTACTTCTGAACCAACCAAAAACCAAAATGTTACAAATCTGTCTAAAATATTCTGTGCATTTCTACTAGGTGATTTTCCTTACCATCTACAGAGTACTACTTTAAACTTAGTACTTACTATTCCCTATTTTCTTAAATCATTCATATTGATATATACAGATAACAAGTGTACGTGTCTAAAGACGGCTGGCAAAGAGCTCTTACTAGATTGTGTAACAATGACTAGCAAAGAACTGCTCAATGCCTTGCTTGACACCAGAACCCTTCCCAAGCTGGGGACATGGTCAGCTGACTGCTCTACTCAACTTCACCAAGACAGGTCAGGTTTCCCAGGTTCATTTCCACAGGAAAATCTCTCAAATATTCTAGGTCTGGTAGCTGAAGACTTAATGTTGTCCTGTGTGATAGTCAAAGACTGGTGACCTTTGCCCCCAAGAAAGTCACAGAGATCACCATGGACAAGCCCAGGCTGGCTGTCCAGGTAGTCTCTGCCATTTTAACGGATACAATCCTTGATGGTGTTGAAGGCTAGCCTGAGCTTTATCAGTTTAGCAGCAGAAAGCCTACTTTTTAGTGAGTTCTGCCCTCCTGCAAGTCTGCAGCTGGCTGTCTGGACAATCTGTTTCAGATGTTAAAAATCAGGTCTTGCTTTACCTGAGCAACTAGGTTTCCTGCTGAGAAAGGCAGGCTCACACACAGGTTTACATCCCTTATAGGCTATTCAGTAGAAAAGAGAGGCTCACAAAACAAACTTCAATGTAAAAACAAACTCCAGCTATCATACTGCTATTACTAATTAAAATTCTGCTTTTTACTATTTTCTCTTACTTAAAAGAGATTGCTTATCAATGACTGCTCTCAGTAATCAACCCCCTGGGTCTCATGGTAAATGATTTAATGGGGGCGGGGGGGGGGGGGAAGTTTAAAGTTTATGTAAATTGTAAGAGTCTAGGGGAAGTAATTTGAGGTAGGTAAATACAAGCTGTGTGGGTCTAGGAAGTGATTTCAGATATGTGGGTGAAAGTTGTGACTGTCTAAGGAAGGGATCTGAGGAATGTAAATATAAACTGTGAGAGTCTCAGGAAGTGGTTTAAGATACATAAATGCAGGCGGAAGAGGTGTGAGGAGGTGATTTAATGTGAAACAGGAGACTTAAAGTTGATAGCTGATGTTAATACTTCCAAAGTTCAGAGTTTTAGCATATTCATCAGAGGAATTCTGATAAATTCTTAATCTAGCCTTGGTACAGCACTGGCTGCTGTTATCTTAGTCAAGGGCTCAAAGTGTAAATTTCCTTTATTCGTTTTCTAAATAGAGACTAAAACTCCCACTGTGCTATAATTATCTGTATCATTTGTCATTATCTCTATCATCTATCTATCCATCTATACAAGATATGATATATATGTATATATCATATCTATCATCTATTATATATATCCACATCACATCACTCTGGACAGGACAGAGTTGAGTGTTCATGCTTTTAACCCAGAACCATTCTTCTAGCTACACAAGCTTTTGCTCTGGCTCAAAAGCATGAGTCTACTCCAGCCATTTATAGATACTTGTTAGCTGCTGCTTTTTCTACAAAGAGGAATTCAGTACAGATTACAAACAGTGGTAATACTAACATATTTTAAACTTTCATCTCTTTTTGCAACCTTTTAATAATTTTATGTGAGCTCCAGGAATTCCTGACTGGGATCCACCTGTCACAGGTCAAATGGACTCTAGATGAGAGCTCCTGCCAGTCAACAGCACTGTCCCCGAGGGGGAGCCTTTGCTTCCCCTGACCTTCAGGCCTTCTGACCACTACCCTGACTACCAGGACCATAGGCCTGGAAGTTTCAAGTGTATAACCAACATAAATGTTTTCCCCCCTAAGTTTCTTAACTTTACCTCCTATCCATAGTCTATATCTATCTAAGAAGATTTCACTCAACAGACAGACACTCTCCAGGAATCAAAAGAGGCCTGCAAACTGCTCCAAAATGGGCGGAATCACACCAGCCCAGGTGGTCTTGCAGAACTGGTAAGCACCAGACTTGCTGATAGCTGACAGAAACCAGTCCAACAAATGTGATTGTTCTCTGTCTCTTCAGGCTGTGTCAGGGAACAAGATGCTGCTGAAGAGTGCCCCTCACCATTACTTGAATCTTTTTCCTCCCCAGCCTTTGACCAGTATTCCATGTTAGACTTCAAACCTAGGACCCTTAACCCTAGGGTTAATGCTAACCCTCTTAATATACAGGCAAATCATCTGACCTGCTCTCAGGGACCTAACAATTGTTTGAGTCATTGCCTGCTGCTGCCAGATGCTCAGGGTGTGTGCTGTGGATAAAAGGACCCACCCTCTGCCAGTTTATACAGCTTCAACAGTCCTGAACTCCTGGTGCTCCTCCTGCCTCAGCCTCCTGAACACCTATAGGCATGCATTACCATATGCAGCCAACATTTATTTTTAAGACTGGGTCAACGTTCTTAACTTGTAAGGACATCATTGTGAACACAAGAGCAAAAGTACATATCTTCATATGAAGTGACCAAGGAAGCCTTTCATGCTCCTGGTGCTATACAACAGACAGAAGGGGAGAGAAACACGGAGACCAGGAGGGGGATAGATATTACAACTTTGAACAGAGGAGCTGGCTAGGTTGGACCTCAATGTGAAAGTAATATCTGAGCAAAGCCTTCGGAGGCAGGTGATAAACTGTGGATGGGAGAACCTGTATGCTCAGAAAGCATCAAGTACAAGGACAAGGACCTAGGAAATGTTCAGCTCATGTACTGAACCTGCCTACTGTATGGGTATGATATAAAGGCTATAAACATATTTTTTCATTAAATGTAAAAGCACTTGTATGTACATATAAGTAAAAGTTATGAACATAGTTATATGTGCATATATCTGCCTGTGCATAAAATTAACTTTTTTTTTAATCCTTTAAAAACATTTTCCCATCAAACTAATTTCGAATCAGCAAATATTTCTATCTAGGAAAATATTCATTTGGATTGTAAGATGTACTTGGGCTTGAACCAAACAATACTATGATCAGGAATAACTACTATTGATGTGGTAGTTTTCTGTGTTAGTATGGAAATCTACTTGCCAAACGTAAATGTACTTGCCAAACTAAACTTCTGAGCTGTGTCATGATTATTTTCAAATTTGTAATGGACGAGAGGGAAGCTACAATACTGTCTGATCTTTTAAAACACAAGTGGGAATTATAGCCAATAAAAACATGTGCATTTTATAAACATGAAACTTATCAACTTTATATCTGGTAGCTCAGACTTTAGGCGACACAATCTCCTTCTAACAAATTCTATAATCCACGCATGTAATTTCAGGTCTTTATGAACATCAGTGAAGGAGACGCGCTCTTGCTATTTGACAATGCGCAGTGATTTTCCTGCCACATCCTCTACTGTGGTACCTGGGACATCACAAGCAAGCTACTGGGGTCTAGCTGCAGCTTTATCTTAGTTCAGATGAAGAAAAACAAATTGTTAGGGGTGTGGGTTATGAAGATGTGAACTGAGTACCAGAGTACAGAAATTCTCATCCTGTAGAGGATAAAGTTTATATGCAAGGAGGACCTCCAGTGCTGCTCAGAACGGCCTCACAGTGTTACCCGGCTCATACCCACCTGGATTCAGAGACTGATTCTGTAGGAAGAAGCTGGGCTGCTGGGGCTGGCTCACCAGGTTGTAACCCCACAGCCCAGGCTGTGGGTGATGCAGCATTTGGGAGGACATGGGGGAGTAGTTAGGAGGCACTCGGTATATGTTGGTCTGTTGATACTCCTTCAACAGAAATAGTAAAAAACAAATTGGCTTGAGTATGCCACACATGGTTAATCAATATAAGTTCATCCTGTTCAGTTACGTGAGATAATCCCGTCCCAGAACTCAAGGCTATTTTTCTGTGTGAAAGGGGAGAGACTATACATGTTGACCCATTTCCTTAAAAATGCTCATTCAGATTAATTTTTTTCTTTGATTTAAAAAGTACTTAGCTCAATAAGAGTCACCTAACACATATAAGTCCCTAAGTTCAATCTATGTTACCATCTTCATACCACAATCACCAAAAAAGGAAAAAAAAAGTATGTTCCATGTTCCTTAGAGAAGACATTAATAATAATAATAATAATAATAATAATAATAATAATAATAATAAGCCAAGTGAATTATCTACTACTAACACTGAACAATGCCTGTAACTAAAAGAAGACAACAGCTGCAGAGTCTCCTGCTGGCCTCATCTTGGAAGGCTTTATCACAGGTTAGGATTAAGAACTGAGTAAGAAAAGCTCATGGTGCTAACATATCAGGCCTCGCTAGTGTCTTACCCACAGTTTTTAAGGCACCACTCAAAAAAAACATTCCCCAAGTGCCCATGTCTTCTCCTCCTCATAAAAGAGACAGACCCTAAAGATCAGACCAGAAAGTCTCAATTCCCTCATCATCCATCCTTTCTCTAGCAATACCCCTAGAGGTTGACGGACATGAAAAGCCCAGTATACTTAGATTTTACAAAAGGATGAAATCTGACTGGGAAGAAGTAACATGAGCAGGAGGACTGTGAATATATTTAGGTAAGGCTTTTGTATATGAAAAGCTGCCCTTGGTGGACCAGGGAGTCCCAGGTTTGAGAGAAGGCACTGGTACTCAAGTGGGCTCTGAATGTGACAGCAGCCATCTCTAACAGTATTAATCACCAAGCTATCATCCAAGAAGAAGCATGATCCAGTGTTGACACAGGTGAATGTAATGGCAACTGCTCATGAACTCGAGTGACTTCTCAAGAACTCTAAGTACTTCCTCTCTGCCAATCAAGAACATCCTTGCACTCTATAGAAAAGGTTCTTAAATTTTCTCTGAAGTAAACCCGAGTAATTTCAAATAAGAAGGCCATTTTAAATAATGCATCTCATATACTATATAATAATTTCTGAATTATCATCTTATAGGTATCAGGTGTTCAAAAGGTAAGGAAAAGTATAAGTTGACTTTACACTAGGTTTATTTTATCTTCTTTATAAGATCTGAAAATAGGTTAAAGAATAACGGGGTAGAAGATACAGTGGCAAAGAACAAGATCTCAGGACCACTTTGTTGGGTAAAATCAGATACAAATTCATTCAGAGAAAAGTAGAAGGAACTTCTTTTAAAACGTTAATTCACCACAAATACGAATTATTCAAAATAAGATATTTAGACATACTTATTATTATATGTGTTTAAGAAAGTAGAATTATATACCTCTTAAAAAGTTTCAAACCCAGGGAAATTATGAGGCTTATTAATTTGATATTACTCATTACTGAAGTTTGAAGCTAAATAGTTATTAAAGGTAAAGAGCGAGCCAGGTGTGGTGGGTCACGCCTTTAGTTCTGAACTCGGGAGGCACAAGCAGGCAGATTTCTGAGTTGAGGCTAGCCTGATCTACAAAGCAGTTCCAGGGCAACTAGGGCTATATGGAAACAAATCCCACATCCCCACCCCCCAAAAAGTGGTCAGTGGAAAATGAAAAACTTCATATCTGTCACCATGAGACTTCATTTATTAGTGCAGACACTTGTTAGGAAACTCTATGTAAGAAAGCTGATACCATTCTTTGTGAGGTTTCTAGGTGTACAGTTTGGCCACGGATGAATCCCATCCTAGGTGCCCATGACCCAACCTTCTCCTTACATCCCCCACTCACATCGATGCGTGAGCTTGATTTTGTCTTACGCTTCCTTCCCTTTGTCTTCTTCTCTTCATCAGCTGTAGTTTTTCCTTGATCTGACAGCTCAGCCGATTTCCTTTCTGGTTCCTGAGAAACTGGAGACGTGGGTTCTTCCTCTTCCTCCTCAGGAGGCAGGGGCAGTGGCTCGAGGTAGTAGCTTCGGGGCTTGGGCATGGTGTGCGTGTGGTACAGAAGGAAGTGGTGCTGTTCCTCATACGCGATCACCTTCCGGTCCACACGGACAGTGCCGAACCAGGCCCAGGACAGAGGGGCTGGGTTCTTCTGACCCTCGAACAGGTCCCATGGGGACACTTTCTGCTTCGTAGAGACCTGGAGACCCTGTGGGAAAAAGAACAATCTGTGACAATACAACCTGGCCTGTTCCCAACTCACAGGACAAGCTTGCAAGCATGCGGTTGGACTGGGCTTAGGGAACTCAGCAGACAGGAGTACTCATTTAAACCGTATGAACTGGGGTTCAGAACTTTGGAAGTTCAGTTCTCCAGTGCTCTGCACCACCCGACATTCCCTTGAGGCATCTAATGGTAGTCTACAATATTTTAGTATGAAATAACATTCTCATTCAAGTATGTTATAGAATACATAATTTCTCAAGTATCCTGTAAAGTTGGTGTTATAATTCTAAATTATAACCATCGCAGGAATCCATTATTTTTAGTATTATACAAGCTTTAAAAGTCAATATATAGTCTGCCTCTGATTGGACTCATATTCACTTTCATCCAACCTATATGGACTCAATTTAGTACGTGTTTCATGCACATGTATGTAGCTTTCTCTGAACAAAATATTTTGAAAGAACCTAATTATAGAAACAGGTATAATACATATTAAGTCTTTCAATTCCAAGGCATCTTTACTGGATCCCAGTAAGGAATTCAATTTTGTTTCTGAAAAATAGAATGCTTTTATTTATAATGCTAATAGGTGACATTTCTTGGTAACTTCTCAAGCATATCAATTCAAAGACATTTCTCTTCAAAAAAATGGCCAAGGGCCCTTTGCCCCTCCCCACTGCATGTGAGCATATATGTTCTTGTCTGTCCTCCTCTTTAAGTGTGACCTCTTCTAACACTACCAGTAATGTCACCACTCCGTGTTGTCTGCCATGTGATGAAATCGTTCTCCTGAGTAGAACTCACATCTAAATGGATCCTGGGTGACCCTGATTGTAGACTTCTGGATTTTCCCTTCCTTGGCCACACTCCTATGGCATCTGGGCTAACTCAGAATTCTGAGGGCACGGCTTTTCTTCTCATTAGTCTCCTTCTTTCTTGCCTTACCTTACACTTTCACCACCTGTCCTGTATTTTCTGGATAACTCTTAGTCTGTCAGAATGGTCTGTATGTCCACTATTGTAGGAACTCTGCTCTGACTACCTTTCTCTGTGTGACTTAAGTGGTTCCCCATCAGTGCATCCTAATCCTCTCTGGACCATGACCTATATATCCCATTGCATTTGAAAGTGCATCTACTTCCCACTAAGGGCAGCAGTGCCAATGTCTAGTCAGTGCATTCTGCTATTTTAAAGAACCTTCAAAACTGTCTTATAAAGCAGATGACCATCTAATACTGCTTCTTTGAGAATTTGTAGTATTGTAACACTTACAAGTTTTACTTAATACTGCTCATTTAGTGCTTGAAAATTCTTAACAACACACATTTTCTTCTATAAACATATTTTGTTTCCTACCCTAATGTAAAATAATAATTTCATTTTACTTTCATTTCTTATGCTAAGCTGTTACTTAATCTTTTTGGTAGAGTCTAGAATTTCCTTAAGTCCAGATAAGCATTTTAAATGAAGATCTTTAAGGATAATGATGGTTCTTTTGTAATGCCAATAGTTATTGTGCTTTGATGACCAAAAATTACCATTGAAAATTAAGAAAAGTCACTTGGCTTCTATAACAAGATATATTTATATATGAAGAAAAAAACATTTACTCTTGCCTGTTTTTTATCAATAGAGTCAAATCCAGCAATTTTGTTTCCCTTTGTGTCGATCAAAGAACCCATGGGTTCACATGTGATGACATCACAAGTCTGCTTTGGCAAAGGCAGCAACTGTCGAACTTTGTCAATGCTTTCTGACCTCTTGTCTCCTAGTTCTTTCTAGAAGAAAAAGGAGAAAAAATGTAAAAGCAAGAGAGAAGTGAGGCAAAAACTCTGACTTTACAATGAAGCAAAAGCTAACAAGAAGGAAGTTCCCCAGTGACACATTTCCTTTTTTTAGATCTAGCATGTATTTAGTCCTTAGTGCAGTCTATGGAACAGCTGCAAATTGGACTGGTGAAATGTTTCATTTCTTCTATTCCAGTAGAAAATAAGGGTGCACACAAAGGCAGTCTTGTTCTCCATGACACATCAGAGTGCTGAAATGACAAAACGCCAGTGTCATTTGCTGTCACACAGCAGGAGCCGCCGCACGGACACTTTCCCGTATCCAGGCTCACACTGCAAGGTAACCATCAGTTCTTTTACTATAAAGTCTACAGATTATGTATTTGCAATGTCTATGTGCCGTTCACATCCAGGACTGTTAGTGGGTTTACAAATTCAATGCAGAGCTCTTTTTTTTCCCATTTGTATGTGTAAATCCAAGCATGGGTTTAACTGAAATCTGACACTGGAGTTTTGGTTAGATATCTGATAATGCATTTTTAAAAGCCTTAACAATTAAAACAGGTTTTGAGTACACTTTTTCAGAGAAAAGTCGTTTAGATATCGCACTTGTAATTTTGAAGGACAGACAGTCTAGGTGTAGGCTAATAAATATTCACCATCTGTTGAATCAGTTACACATGTGAATTAATGAGCAGGAAATCAGACAATAATCCATAAACCACTTGATTTCAGAACAGAGGCGGATCACAAGCTTACTTTCAGTTTCTTTACTAAATTCATGTATGCGCGTTTGTTTTCTTCTGATCCCCCAGGGGAAGCATTTGATAGGTCAGAAGCCAATGTCCCGTTGATTAAAACACCCAGCATGTCAAGAACCGTTGTGAATAATTCACTGAGAGGAAAGAAAAGCCCATTTTATTCTTAAAAACAAAATTAGGATACACATAATTATCTAAGCATTTCTACTGAAAGTGCTAATTTTTTAATGACAGCTAAATCAGTAAGTGGCAGAATTTACTGTCAGTAAAAAGCTTATACCATGTATGCATGCAGAAAAAAGATATAAAGATGACAAAAAGAAAAACAAAACAAAACAAAAACCCCACATACTTGTTCGTGTGCATGTCAACAGTTCCCGAAGTTATTATCTGGAGGAGTAGGAGGGCCCAGTCGGTGGTCCCTTGTGTGCTCCGCTGTACCGTATCAAACATTCCTCCTACCTAGCATACAAAATACAATAAAGAATTTGTATCTCTAGGAGAAAACACTAGCCCTATTACCATATGTGCCCAAATGTGGATTTTTTAAAACAGAAGAGATGTTAAGAACTGGTTCTTGCTAGCCACACTCTGGATTATCCTACAACTGCCTCTTCTAGCTATGCGGTTATCACTCTTTCCACCAAGTACAGGCATTCAAAACTTAACAAAAAGAATTAATCCTTGAATGTGTTCACAAAATTAGTTTTCTTTTCTTACCAGTCTCTCATGGTATTTAGTTTTAGACATTACTGCAGGTAAACCTGAAGAGCATCAAAACTCTGTCTTATTACCTGCAACTGTATGATATTTGATCATTATTGCGTCTAATACCCCTGGAAATGCTCTGTAACACGGAAGGAAGGATG
The DNA here is from genome assembly GCF_947179515.1 of Apodemus sylvaticus. Taxonomy (NCBI): domain Eukaryota; kingdom Metazoa; phylum Chordata; class Mammalia; order Rodentia; family Muridae; genus Apodemus; species Apodemus sylvaticus. The sequence continues at coordinate 108,923,385 of NC_067475.1, forward strand.
AGGAGAAGGGAATGTATCAGGCCTGCCAGCTCCTGTGAGGAGGTCAGGGTGCTGAAGGCCAGGTGAGCAACTGTCCTGAGAGGTCAGGGAGCCAACAGCTAGAAGAGCAGTCACCCAGGGCAGATTTAGGGTTTGCCAAGAGAAATTTTAAGGGAATACAAAATACATTGAGAACTTTCAATTTCTATAAAATATTCTTGTGAGATTTGTCTTTATCTAATCAATTGGACAGAATGTCTCTCTGTGAAAAATTAGAGCTGACAGATTTGTATGGTTGTAAAATAAAACACAGTGAAAGCTGACATTCGTATTAAAGGTTTGTGGGACCTCCCCTTAGCCATGCACAATGAGAAGGCAAGATTGCCAGATGGAGCTTCCTCAGTGGAAAGCACAAATAGGTGCCTAAAACACTACTGTCTAGAACTCAGCCCAGACAGGAAAGACGGCAGCTAAGGAAACAGAAGGTTTAAGAGAAAAGGAAGTAGGTAGAGAGGCAGAAAGAGGAAGGCTGCACTCTGTTAGGCAGATTCCGTCCACAGACGAAGCTGAAACCTGGTATTTCACACACAGAGAGGTGTGACGGAAACGCTTGCCACGGTCCTTACCAGATTCAGGCGAAGCTGCAAAGCCTCATGCATCATCTGGCGGGCTTTCGTATCATCTTGGTATCTTTCTTCCCTCCAGTTACTTAAAATCTAAGATTGGGAACAAGGAAAGAAAAACAACAGAAATCCCTTTAATCTATGCTATGATGACTTTTACACGTTTAAAATTAAGCTTTACAGTGACAGCTAAAACTTCTTGCATATCAAGCTCTTTACCTGCTGAGTGTGTGTGTGTGTGTGTGTGTGTGTGTGTGTGTGTGTGTGTGTGTGTGTGTGATTAGGTAAGACTCTCTTCTCCCAACTACCCAGGAAATTACAAAATAACTAGGATTTTGTCTATCTGGAAGAAGAGGAAGACTCAGGTTCACTGACTGAGAGGGATGAATGTCACTGGGCAAGATTTTACCACAAAATAATAAGCTAAGAAAGGACAAACAATAACACTCAGTGACAGAGAGCTAATCTAACCAAGGTCCTAGGTTCAATACCAGTACACACTCTACACACACACACACATACACACATACACACACACAAAGGGGAAAAAAAGCCACAGATATGACTATGGCAAGGGCAAAGGGAGGCAAGGTGAACAGAAACCTGCAGAAAGGGCAGGAACAGGTCTGCTTAAGTTCTGACCAGGATCCTTCCAGGCAACAAAAGAAGGAAGTGCTCAGTCAGGCACCTAGACCAGAACGCTGGCCCAGCCAGCGAGGCTTGAACGAGAGGATAAACCCACTGGAAGCGACAGCAAATGCCCAATCAGGAGTGGCTCTATCAGTTCAGCCCTGGAATTTTTAGTCTAGGTCTGAGGAGAAACATGCGTGCTTTATATTTAAATGGTTCACTCTGGAAGCTAGACAGAGAAAAGACCTGTCCAATGTGTGGATGTGATGACAAGACAACGGAGTTAGCCTGGTGCCCTTGCGCCTGTCATCAACTCTCATTTAATGCCACCAGGCAGAGCTCACCCATCAGGATAATGCATCCCACGAAACCAATCTAACATCTCTCTTTGACTCCATGCTTCCAGGCAGGCCCGACAGAGATCAGTGAGCTGCTATGCAGTGCGCAACAACTTACTTATATAGTCTTTACATATCAATGCACAGTTATTATACATTTTGTCAGCCTTCTGGTGACCATGATGCTAGGTAGAATGGGACACGGATTGTGTTTCTTAGCCTCTCAGTGACAGAACATTGACCTAATGTCATATTATGAAATCATGAAAGGGAAATAATGAATACCATCAGAAAGATACTGGCCCGGTTTAATATTCGCACTTTACCTGGTTCACTTGATTCTGCAGAGATGTTAGGAGGCCTTCCCGTTGTTCATCTTGCCCCTTAAGGCAGGTAAGGACCAAGGAGAGGAAAGGTTGCTGACTCAAAAGAGACATACTACAAAGGAAGTATTAATAGATGTAGTTAGAAAGAATGGCTTGACCAGCAACAGCTGGTCTTCCCAGTAGACTCACTCATGGCTCTTGTTTACTTATTGCTAGATGAAGGTAAAGCACCAGAGAACCCTTGGGAAGTGTAAACACTTTCTGTATTTGCAAGACTAAAAACCACCGGTCAAGCTTGTGAATGGCAACACTCTATTGCTCTGGAAGGAATTCCCAAAGCAACAGAAACTTACAGTGTATGTGATGAACTTGCTTTATGTTACCAGGAAAAAATTTAAATATATAGGACAAAGAATATAAATGTATGCAGAGAAAACAAAACAAAGAACAAACAAAATATACTCAGAGCAAACCCTTCTTCAGGAAGTGAATCTCTGTGTACGTTGACTACTTTGGAGGCCTGTGGTTCTTTGCTGCATATTTCTCAAAGGCCAACAGTAACTTTGGGGAGGGAACACAACAAGGTCTGAGGCCTCAAAAAGCAAGATGCTGCGGGAATGTCACGTGCCGGGCTCCGACACAGCCCATGGCCTCCACTGGAAAGGGGCAAAATTCCTCTTAAAGGTTTCATGTTAGCAAGATATCTTCCATCAAGAACAAATGGGCCAACTGAGTGATACAGTAAAAAGAAAATTTTCCTAAAGAATAAGTCTAGGCCAAAATGTCTGAATCAGGAGCTGCATAGGCAGGCAATAAAGAAGTCAGTTGTGGTAGTATTATTACTTCTATCTTGTTTATAGAATGAAGAAATTATGACTTTTATCTTTAAAACTTCTTGGACATAAAATTTATAGTATGAATATTCATCCTCAATAAGATGATCTATTTTCAAAAGCAATTACCTGAAACCTTTACTTGGGCATGGAATAGATGAAATAGTTTTGGCAGCTGTTATGATTAGTTTTAATGAAGAGTCTATAACAAGGTTCCTAAATTTAGAAAATTAGTAATTATTTCAAGGTCTAGTAGGTCAGAGTTAACAACAAGCCTGGGTATTTCAAGAGCTTTGCAGTGATTTGGATACACAGGCCAGGATGGGACCTGGTGCCCTAAACAGATCCTAGCTAAACAGTGAGTTTGTTGTTGTACTACAAGCCCCGCCACTGTGGCGCTGGCTGGGGTGTGACTGTGATGTATGCTTCTGGCTTCCTCCAGGTCCTTCAGGTGCCAGCCTACCTTTTCTGCTTCTGCCTATCTCTCTCCTTCTTTGAAGAAGAACCCAGGTGCTGTCCCTTCTCCAGCTCTTCCCCAGCGGCTTTCAACACTCTTCCCTGCACAGACGTTGGTAGCCTGGCGATGAGGGGGGCCACCAGCCACACACCCCTGCGTTCAGAGGAACTAAAATCAGAAACAGGCGTTACACCTGGGAAAGCAGCTGTCTCTGCTCTCACAGCCAATGCAGACACCCGACAGTAAACCACTGGTGCGTAAGACACCGACTTCTAGGGTTCTCATTTCATGTCTGCACTTTCTCCTTTTGCCAAAGACCCATCTGCTTTATACCCACATCTGTTGAGGAATAAGAGGTGCTGTTCTGGAAAGGCATTTTTGCCTAGGAAACTGTTTTCAGAGATTTGTGGAGCCTGCCTTTCTGACTATGAACCACCCTATGTTCTCTATGAACACTATACTTTTCAGACATGGTGATGCTATTCAGTGGTATTATGTTCAAGCTAAGAAATCAGCGATCTTTAAATTCTAAAACTCACTATTTATGCTCTTTTATCAAAATGATGATGTGCAAACCAATCTGTCCTTCATGATGAAAATGATTACTTCATGATTTCAAAAGCCTACCAAGTTCTACCATGAATGCAAATTAATATATTTGTACAAAACTGTCATTAAAGACACATAGGTAGTGTGTTATATTTACTGAATGACCCAAAGACAGTGATACTATGTATCAAACTTAAATCCATCTATGGCACCAAGGTATCTAGATCTACAAAATACCTAACATGCCAAGACATCACTCATCCCACTTTCCCCTCCTAACTGGCTGAGTAACAGGAAACAGTTATGCCAATAACTCATACCTAGAGAGGAAATTTACATGCATTAAGGACTTCCCCTTTAAGTTACTATTTCCATTACATTCCCTGAAGCTTAATAAAAATGTATTTTGCTGATCAAGATTACTTTGATATATGAAATATCATTGGTAGGCCAACAAACTATTCAGTAATACCTTAAGAATGTCTTTATTCCATTCTGTCTTGTGCTATTTGGATCAACACTTCCAATAGTGTTTGGGTTGAAGAGGCTCATGCCAGAACTGGAGGCGTTGTTGTTTAGGTCTGCAGACTGCTGGAACACTTCTATGGTTGCCTTTGCAATATTGTCCAGTAAGTTATTCATTTCAGCCACAGAACCAGAGCTCTAGTGTCAGGAAAAAGAAAGCCAATTTGCCTATGTACTCCTTGATTCTCAAACACCAGTGACTTTTTTTTTACATATTTATTTATTTATTATATGTAAGTACACTGTAGATGTCTTCAGACACACCAGAAGAGGGCATCAGATCTCATTACAGATAGTTGTGAGCCACCATGTGGTTGCTGGGATTTGAACTCAGGACCTTTGGAAGAGCAGTCAGTGCTCTTAACTGCTGAGCCATCTCTCCAGCCCTGACTTTTTTTTTTTTTTTTAATTCAATTCACATGTGGGCTTTCAATATATACTCACAGGGTCCTTCAAGCACTGTTTGATCATAAGCTGAAGCTCTAGCCAGGACTGTCTCAACGTCCACTGCTCAAGATTCTGGAGAAAATTCAAAGAATTATAATATTAAGAATACTGAATGTATGCTAACATAGCCTTATAGTAATACTCATACCCAGAGAGGATATTTACATGCATTAAGAACTTCCAATCTCATGCCTGATAAAAACAAACACACACAACAAAGTTGATTCAAGCATCAAAATACATTCCCCAACCAGCCAAGACGTAGAAACTAGAGAAGTATGGCTTCTCTTGGAATCCATTTACCAATTAGCCAATCTCATTCCAAAATGATGTATCTCTTACATAATACACTTAAAATTGAGATATCATAAATATTATATCTCAAGTAAATACACCACTGACTTAAAATACCAATTCGTGCCATTTGCTACTGACTAGCTAGCGATGTCAATGTCACCGCGAAGGGAATTACAGAAGGAAAAAGAAGTCAGAATTAAATTCAAGGTCAGAAACAACATGGTAACAAAGCAGTTCTTTCTAGATTCACATGGTGGTGCGTGGGGGGCCCCACCAGCATCTCTGGAACGGACCACTTACCTGAAGGATGCGCTTGATGTGCTGCCTTTGCAGGTTGTCCCCCTCGGTACACTCCTTAATGCCGTGAGGATAGCAGATAAGCTGCAGCAGCTTCTGTGCTTGCATGTTGGAAAGCACGGGGTCCAGTATCAGCTCTTTGTCTGTACACAGTCGCTCTGGCTCCTTTAAGCAGTGTTCTCCTACCCACTCCTAAAAACAAGCCGGCAGTTAGACGGCACACACCGATTCTACCTGACCATTGATTATATGCTCATGACTAGTGTCAGTTGCTCAGCTCGGGTTATTTATTGAATATGGATAATCCCATGGTCCATATTAGCTGTGTTAGATCAAACTCAGACAAAGGCACCCAGATACAGTGTGCTGCTTTTCTAGGTATCACATTATTATTTACTTTCAAACAGATAAAAGGGTGTTTCGTTGTTTGTTTGTTTTGGATACTGGCACTGTAGGGGAGGCCGGAAGCATCCTATAGGGCTTGGAGCAGAGCCTCTTGGGAGGCTAAACCTGTGCTCAGAGTTGGGGGCTGATACACAATTGCCATCAATAACTGTGGAGCTGGCTAAACTGACCACAGTCAAAACCAATCTAAGCAACCATGCATTTAATACAAGCCACAAAAATATGTGATGAACACCATTTTTAAAAGTAAAAGATATTTGAAAGTATAGAAAGATAAATAGAAAACATAGAAACCAGTCATCTGAGCTGAGCCAGTCAGGAAGAAGGTGACAGGTGGGGACAGGTTACTGTGTGTACTTTTGTGTGAGCTTTTGCACGCATGCTATCATACAAACATTAGATGGGAACAACAACAAAACAACACCCAAAAAACAAAAGCAAAACAAAACACAACAAAACAAAGCAAATAAAAGGGATTCTAATTTTAAAGAAGGAACATGTTCACCATGAAACAACTGTAAAAAATATTTTCTTTTATTTTTCCATTTCTCTCTTTCTGCAAATAATGTTTGAATGCATAATCTTAAACCCTTCCAAGAAATGAAACTGCAAACCAATCCTGAGGTCTCCCAGGGACCCCTTTCCTAGCGGTATATGCATAACAACTCTGAAACCATGTTAGGTGCTGTATGGGGACAAGGCTGTTATCTTTCAAGAATGAAATTACTAATAAGAAATGGGAGAATGTAAGATACAACTTTAAAGGATTAGATTAGAACTAGAATTATCAATATGAATTTATAATTACACACACACACACACACACACACACACACTCTCTCTCTCTCTCTCTCTGTCTGCTGGGAGAACTTAGAAACAGGACGCTCTACAGCAGTGGGGATTTATAACCCAGACCTTGTTTTCTTTTATAGTGCATGTGTGCATGCATATATGTGTGCATACACACTGAACATGGTAGATGATACCCATGTGTGAATGTGTGTAGAGGCCAGAGGTTGATGTCTGGTATCTTCTTAGATCATTGTCTACCTTATATTACCTAGAAAGCATCTCTTAGATGAACCCAGTGCTGGGATTGCAGGTGGGCTGATTGCCCCCAAGTACATGCATGAATTATAGAGATCTCAATTCTAGGCTTTGTGCTTGCACAGCAAGCACATTACCACTGATCTATCCCTCAGCTGTCAGGCTCTGCTTTCTGAGTGCCAGTCTCATAATAGACAGCAATGGAACTCCTTAGAATGGCTGACTATAATTATGAGGCAAGTAATATGGGAGATGGGCAAAGTAAGGCACTAGTTCTCTAAAACTAGGCTAGAAATATCCCAATTATAACAAATGGTACACGTACATAACTAGATAAATAAATACAAATGAATGATTACATAAGAAGGGCAAGGTCTTTGTAGAACATAAACTGATCCTGTAGAGGAACAGGAGGAACCAAGGAGGAAAGCACAATATTCTGCAGCCATCACAGTAAAGACTGGTTTTAGACAAGAATTTCAATGGATACTTATCAGGAATGGAGTGTGTAATGAGAATCTTCCCGAGGATTTCCAGTTCATTGGAAACAAAGCACCTAACACTCTAGTGGATCCCGTATCATCAAAGCAAGCATCATCAATAGAGCAAATGAGTACTGTGTGTGAACAGTGGTGGTTACTGGAATAATACAGTTCCACCTCTGAATCCTACCCCACTCCAATGATCTGAAGTTAATCTCTAGCACTCTAACAGCACTAGAATAAACCAGAAACCCCCTATAGATGAGGAAAAGATCATTGCACCGAAGTTTAAATTATTATTTTTATTAACTAAACTTTGGTTATGACAAGAAATGAAAACATAAATATACAGAAGTAAAGCAGAGAACCAAAAAGAGATGGTACCAATACTATTATCTACTTTTCAAAAACTGCTAAGAAAACATACAAAATGTGCAAAATTAGTGAATCTATATAAAGGATATACTAGAAGTCTTCATTATTGCAACCTTTTAACAAATCTGGAATTGGTGGGGGGTGGGGCAAAAAAGGACCACTTAAATACAATAATAAAAAAATAAATAGTGGACAGCTGGTCCCAAAGAACAGGTACATATTCAAAGTAGAAGCCATCTGAAATCAAATGAGTACCTGCTGGCAGATTGTCCTCAGTACGTATCTAGCGTATTCTCTCAGATTGGCAGTTTCTATGGAAATACTTTTCCCATAGGATTTTGAGTTCTGCGAAGTGGCCCAGGCATCCTCAGCATTCCCATCGCGTCGTAAACCCCTCATGCTGAACTCGTCATTCTTTAACGTGTTGACATTGTTACTGCCGATTTTAGCATCTCCTAAATAACAGAATCACAAAAGGAAAATCACAGACATTCAAAATATTGCCCTAAATATGCAATAAGCAAATCAGGCTAGGTTTCAGGGAATCAAGAGGTGTGAATGGTGTTATTTCTGCATAGCCAGTTGTCCAGCGACAGAAAGGGCAGAACAAGAAATACATGAAAGGAAACAAAACCATTGGGTGTGGAGAAAAGTCAAAGTCAAGATTCATTCCTTCTTTTTGGTCTACAGAATTTAATATTCTTTTGCTAGCCTTGAAAGGGCCACTGTGAATGACATTTAATAACCCAAACAGATTGCTCTCACCAAAACATCAGACATGATTGTACTCAAGTTTATCTGAGTTAGAGACAAGGAAGAAAATGGGTTACCCGCCATTCTAGGAGTCCCATTTCCATTTCTTCTCTTATACTGACTTATTTTCTACCCATAGGTCAAGAGAAAAGTTTTGCCTTAGCCCACCTTACTATCAACGTCTTTACACGAGAGATTTATTTCCCTGGGGATGGAAAAGGGCAATGCATACTAAGAAGGCTCTGGAGAGCAGAGCTCTCTGCACATATCCTGTGTTTTCCACCTTCCCCCATATAGCATCCAGTTTGGACCTTACCTGACCTATCTCTAATACACTGAGTAAGGAAGGTATTTGTCTCCCCAAAACACTGAGAAGGGTATACTTGGATGAAATAAAAATCTCTAGCCATGTAAGATAAAAAAAAAAAAAAAGAAAAGAAAAAGAAAAAAGAAAAAAGAAAAAGAAAGAAAAAAGAAAGAAAAAAAATAGGGGGCTGAAGAGATGGCTCATTGGTTAAGAAAGGTCCTGAGTTCAAATCCCAGCAACCACATGGTGGCTCATAGCCATCCATAATGAAATCTGATGCCCTCTTCTGGAGTATCTGAAGACAGCTCAATGTACTTACATATAATAAATAAAAATAAATAAATCTTTAAAAAATAAAGAAAAGAAAAGAAGTGAGAGATAATTTGATAATGAAATTGCCAGACAGCAGCTAAGACTTCAAACTTTTGCCTGCATACCTGTAGACATCAAAACAAGCTTTGACAAGACAATTTCCTGAAACCAGCAGCTGACTTTGTGGAATAAAAGCAAGCCCAGGTCAATGCAAAAAAACACAAGCAAACAAAAAAAACCCCAACCAAAACAAACAAACAAACAAACAAACAAACAAACAAAAGCAGAGTACACTTTGTATTGGCCAACAGTTTCGGGGCGTGGGGCTTGCTGTGGAGTGTGGCTGATATAAATAACATTGTATTGGAGAAAACTGAAAAGATTTGTATATTCTTTTTCATGTATATTCTTTAAACTGAATTTTAATAGGCTGTTTTATGAACACTGTTATTCTTTGCCATCCACAAATAACATGTGTCAAGCAAGTTACAGCTATATTCTTATTTGTGTTAGCTAAGGCTCACCTAAACAGAAACCTGTCTATTCAGTAATTCTGTTTAAATCATGAACTACTTTATAAAATGATGTGGCAACTCTTTGCTTGGTTAAGGCCAAAACAAGGTACCCAAAGTTTAAAGTAGGCAATCCTAGAGTTCCCCTAATCATTCAAATCCTTTATGGTTTACATAAAAATATCCTGAGGTGTTACCCTGCCCATTAATAGAGGCAGTACTATCACTCTCGTTAAATATGTGCAAATAAGAATGTAGAGGGAACCTCAGGCACCGTGTATTAGAGGAGAAGCCAGTGACCCTCCTGCTGATCATCAGCAATGCGAGCATCATGGCGGATCCACCTGCTTCATGAAAACAGCACAGTAGAGAATACAAACTTGTTCAGAGTCATGGCAGAAGGAGAAACACAAGTTAAAATCCAGGGTTTCTGAGGTTTGGTACCTGGAGTATAATCTGGCTGAAACATAAAGCTTTTATTAAACATATGAAGGGAATTTCTGTCAGTAAATGAAGGCAAAACAATCCTGTGGGTCCCAGGCCCTTATTTACATCAGAATGAAGAAGCAATTATAACCGAACTGGAAGTCCTTATATTACAGTTCTCACCATAGTCACCGTAGCTAAGAGGCAGAATCCTTGAAGCTGCCATTTCTTGGGCTTAGGGAAAGCCAACCAATATTTTTTTTCAGGACAAACAAGCAAGCAAACGAAAAATGTTTCCATTAACGTTGCTTAGAATTTACAGTGCGTATAAATTATTTTGCCTCCACTTCTGGTGACTAGCCAAGAAAGTAAAGGCCAAGAGTCTTACCAAGCATCATAATTGCCTTTAGGACAGCAAAAACAGCTCCCACTTCTATGCTGTTGTGAGCTGCAGCTAAGAGGTGTCTATCACAAGATGATCTTATTCCAGGGAAAGGTTTGCCTATAAAAACAACAACAAACCTTCAGTGGCATCTTCCTTGTCGTTAACCATCTTCTGCAATCATCTGCAGTCAGTAAGACTTTTCAGTGGTTGTCTGTGGGCCCTTAATTGACATGTTTGCATTAATTGACGCTCCAGAGAATCATTAAGAAACACTGCCAGTATTCTTACTTAACCTTTTCTTTTTAATTATTATTAAGACAACATTTCTGTTCCTCAAAGAGATGTGGTCCAAAGATTAGTAGGATTCCCACACAGATGCATCCATCTCTATATGGAAATGATATAGCACAGGACTTCACGAATACCCTCCATTGCTTCAGGAAAAATAAATAAATGAGTCGTCATCCTCTTAAGCTGAGATGGCATGGCTCAGAATCAACACAGGGTATACAAGAGGCTGAGGCTTCCCACCAGCACACTATTTCCTAAGAGCCCAGGCATTTTTATTGTTTATTAATTCCTCATTTTTATTTCCCAATATATCCTCATATTACATCATGGAAGGTGCTGACAGCCCTTCCAGTGGCATGATCTCACTCCTCCGTCATGTGCAGATCAAGCCCATGAAAATCAGGGAGGAAATTACACACCGGACAGCTCACTTGGTCACAGTAGAACTAAAAGTGCCAAATGAAATCCAAAGCAGAGCTTTCTCTGGAGGTCAGCTCACCTGTTGCCTGTGGGAAAAAGCAGGCCTGAGGGGCTCTGAAGAGGTGAAGCAGGAGGCGGCAGGTCATTCTTGCCCCGGGCTCTGCATCCGCATCTCCACAAGCTGGAAAGAGGAGAGGTTTTAAACCGAGCTTCCTCACAGACGCCACAACAAGCTTCTCAAGTTTGCTACTAGTAAAATTTCTACAGTACATTAAATAACCCTCCTGTTTAGTAAGACCATTCGTTATATCTTTCCGAAGACCCTTCATGCTGTCTTACACCGTGTATAAAGCAAGAGCAGTTTCCTGTCCCAGAATTTTCCTGTCCCAATGTCTCTGCATAAATCAACTACTGCAGCTCTACCATCTCTTCCAGGAACTATGCTATCCCACCACGCACACATCCTTAAAAATGGTCCTTTCTCTGTACTTAAATGGTCACACGTGACTACCAACCAGCAAACGATTGCAAACTCAGCTCAGGATGGCGCTTACCTGCTGCTAGGAGAGAGGGCAGTGCGACATGCTGCACGACATCTTCCAGGGAGAAACACTGCCGTGCTATCAGGATAGCAATGAAAGTAGCTAAGGAGTCATGGAAGGAAAGGTCACTCACCTTTAAGAAAAACATTGACAGGTTTTAATACCCAGCATCCTTTAATGTGGTATCAAAGACCACTACCTAAGAGAATACCAGCACTACCCATAAGATCTCAAGTCTCCAGATGAGCCAGCAGAGGGAAAACACTTGCCTTTATCTTGCTAGGCCTGTTGCTACTATGATAAGACAAAGCATGTTTACTCATGTTCTAGTGTTCTCGGTAGATGTTAACCTTTTACCTATCAGTTGCATGTGCATGCAACTGAGAGAAGACAACTCGAGAGCAAAATTGAGATGCTACTAAACGGTGTATCGTAACTGACACTTGCCAATGGAATACATATGCCATTTATGGGGAAGGCAGGAAGAGGGGGGGCAAGGCCTCTAGCAGGAAAACAGGACCCACTAACACTTGAACTTTCTTTCCTGTCACAACTAATGCAAGAATATTCATTTTAAAAGAGCTCAGAAAGTTTTCAATTGGCTGCTAAATTTAAAAATGAAAGATGAGAGAAAGGAAGGAAAGAAAAATTAATTCTTCTACACACCTACTACAATAGCAAGCCGCCTAGGGATTGGTACTGGGTACAGCAAGTCACAAATATATATTTCAGAAAAAAAAATAACTTAGGTCTTTGTTGGTGTGGAAAAGCAGCCTGTTACTAATGTATTTTGCACAAATAATATCTTAATCCGTGAAGTGCAGGTAAGGAGGCAGACCTGTCCATTCAGCACAGAAGCAGCAGAAACAGGAAATAAGCCTTCAGCTTTACGATTGTCAAGTTTCTTTAATACCATATACATATCTCTGACAAAGATCACCCCAAGAAATGATAAAGGCATAAATGGATGGAGAATTTACATAGATGTTTAAGGAATGCATATATCTATATCTATCTATCTATCTATCTATCTATCTATCTATACCTATACCTAAACCTACACCAATACCTTATCTACATCATGAATGCAATATGGAAAATCAGGAAGTCATGGTATATTTGGGCAATCATCCCATCACTCTACAGGCATAGCCTGATTATTCTGAATATTCTGACTCTACAAATGGATTTTATTATTTAAATCACCAAGATCTGTACACTTAGACTTAAATAGATACTGGTTCTCTTCATGTATGAAATGTTTTATGTACTGTGATGAGGGATCCATGCTGGAAAAAACAAAGTAGCCGAGACAGTTCACATTCAAAACCTTAGCTACTGAAAATCAGACAACAGGGAACACACTGGAATTTCTTCTGCTACTTCTGTTTTGTTTTATTTTAATTAATTGAATTCATGGTAATGACATCACTCTTGGAAATAGAAAAATATGTTGCTACATTAAAGTTTAATTAGGTAGTAAAAGATTAAACTATTTGGGCAGTGGTGGCACATGCCTTTAATCCCAGCACTTGGGAGGCAGAGGCAGATGGATTTCTGAGTTTGAGGCCAGCTTGGTCTACAGAGTGACAGCCAGGGCTATACAGAGAAACCCTGTCTCAAATAAATAAATAAATAAATAAATAAATAAATAAATAAATAAATAAATAAATAAATAAAGGCATGAGTCACCACAGCCCAGCTCATTAAAAAAAAAAAAAGATTAAACTATTAACTTAGTAATTGATAAATTAAGGAAACTCACATCCACGGTGCAGAGGACATCATTAAACCCCCACACATGATTTGAGGAACAGCAAAGAGCCTTCAGAACTCCCAGCCACTCCGAACTCAGAACTGTACAGCAAGCAGTTAGCTCAGAGGAGAAATTGGCTATGTCATTTATCCTAGGGGTGGGGAAAAGAGATAGCAGAAAGTGACTTGGCACAAATAAGAAATGATTAGACCTAACCCTCAAGAGACTGGAGGCCCCAGGGAGTTTAGAGGTCTGGTGGGGTTGGGGGAGGGGAGACATCCTCATGAAGACAGGGGGGAAAGGGAGGAGGTATGGGGTGTGGAACCAACAGAGGGTAGACCAGGAGGGGAATAAAATCTGGAGTTAAAAAAAAAAAAGATTTAATAAAAAGAAAAAATGTATGAAAAAAAAACAAAATGATTACACATGGCTTGTTTACTGAATACATATTCATTATCATTAAGCATCACTTAGGATTTAAGGATATAATAAATACCCCCTTGTATCTATACAAGGTGTAATTATATATAGCCACAAATAATTATAAGAAGTGAATTAGCATATTTTTGACTATGAATAAACCCTGTCCACATTTTACATTTTATAGGAATCAAAAGTTAAGGACGCAAGGCTGGGGATATTCTGTGCACAAGATCCTGGAGTCAGTCAGTAATACCGCCAGGATAAATGGTTAAAGACATTATGTAATGTAGTGAGGCCCAAGTACACTTTATATCAAAAGATAGCATTGTTTTTAAAATTGTATATGCTTTTCAAAATGGATCACCAATTAAAAAATATCTACAGCCAGACCAAGAACCCCAAAGCCATGATCTCCCAGGGTAAGTATTTAGTTAGGATATAGTGGGGTAGAATCAGAAACTACTGAGGAAAGCCAGAGCAACCCATCCTCGCTTGCTCACTGCGCACTGGGGTGAAGCAGCTCACCGGCCGGCATCCTGGTGTCCCATGCACACGTTCATGAGGGTGTTGCACACAAAGCTGTACCGATTGGCGGCGTTGTCACTGAGGATCTTGCCCAGCATTGAATAATTGATGCTTCTTGCTGAGGGATTCTCAATAAAATCCATCATAAAGTCTGGATCCCAGCGTAGGTTGGAATTTGCAGGCATTACATTATTATATATGGTCTGTTTCACTTTTGAACAGGCACTACTAAGGTTAGAAAAACACAGTTATAAAAGGAAAAAACACAAAAACAAAAAGAACAAAACAACCAAGAAAATCACTTCACTTATAGACATGCTAATTGGCAACTACTCTAAGACTCTCCTACTATTAGGAATATCAAAATCTTTGTAAACCAGCATTGACACAACATCTGAGATAGAATAATTGCTTAATGAAGAGATTTTTAATTTATAGCCAGAAACAAAAGTCAATGTATTTACTGAGTCTTCTAATGACTGTTTCTTTCTTAAGAGTAGTTGTAAAATGGTATAACCTAAAAATAAAAAATGGATCCAATTACACACGAGGAAAAATTTAGTGTTTTAATTCTGACTGTAAACCCTAAACCCTACTCCTTTGGGTGTAGTATGCCCAGTAATAGCCACTTTGCTGAGGTCACTGTGGGCTCTACTGTGGGACAAGTGGAGGAAGAACTCTGGCATCTGTGTGGCTCGTGCTCTCCACGGGGAATACAGATCACACATTCTATAGTGTGAAGAAACTGTTGCAGCATGCCTAAAAAGCGCTTGAAAATAGAGAGGGCTGTAAGTTCCCACCTAGCTCTCCCTGTATTTCAAGTCTTCCTGTGAAACAAGCAATCATGTTTTAAGGACTGAGTATTTTCAGTGGGCAACATCTGAACAGATAGGGAATACTAGAAGTAAGAGAAATTAGAATGTATTCTACACTGTTTCTCTGCGACAAGACAAGCAACGGCGCGATCCCGAGCTCTGATTCCATATGAGCCCGGCTGCTCTTGCTCTCTTGCTGCGGACGGTAAGCCCATAAGCAGCACCGCATTTCCTGCTCAAGAGCTCTACTATGTAGTACAGTCTTGTGGACCAACGTCCTGGCAGATAAAGGTTCTGTTATTAGGGTGACACACAGATCTACTAAACCATAGAAGCTTTTCTTCTTTGCCTTAACTTTTGAGATCTACTCCACTCTGCTGTCAAATTCCGACTTTTCTGGAGAGCCTCTCTGGCTGGACATCCTGTCTTCTCTAAACTCTGACTCTCTGCACCTTTCCTTCCTAGACTTCTTCTCTTCTTTACCATACTTCTCAAGAGGAGCTTCTGTGTTTTGATAAGATGCTGGCTGCCATTGAGAGTATGTTCTCATCCTTCCCACTCTGCTGCCCACACGTGGGGAATTGAGCCAAGAATCCAGGCATGTTCCTGCTGCAAGTGTGTGTCTCAGGAAAACCCAACAGCCAGAGCAATGAAAGCAAGGCTTGCCTTGAAGACAGAAAACTTGTTTTAAATCCGGCCTTCACCATATGTCAAAAATGATCAGGAACATCGTTTGTGGCTAAGCAGACTCACTCTACTTCCCAGAATAAGGACAATTCAAAACGTTAATGAAAAAACTAGCACAGTTTTGTGGCACCGAGGAGCTCAGGCAGCAAGAGAGAGGGTTAGTGTTATGTTTTCCCCAAATTTCCTCCCTAAACCATTTTACAGTGATTTAGATAAGACTATTACAACTTTTAATGACTAATGTACTAACCGAAATCTCGTAGCTTCTTTGTAAATGTTTTTCCTAGCCTACAGGCTTCTGACTACACACTATTCCCAGAGAGCCACGTTTCTTTTCTGTTTGTCGAGGAGCGGGCACTCATTATCTGTGAAGCCTGCCCTCCTGGTGTCAAGAGCACCTTAGTCCACTGATAATCACATCAAAATAAATCCTCGGCACTTAATGAACTCACTTAGCCCACCTGGCCTACACTGTAGGAATAATACAGGCTATCCACCATTAAAATCGGGGCTGTTGCAAAAAGCCTCTCTTTGGGAAATGTAAACTGAAAATTCAAAATGAAGCCAAAGAAGAAAATGAAGTATTTTTGTTGTTACATCAAATATTTTATGAAGGACTATTTTAAATCAAATGTTTTTTTTTCATTTTAAACATTTTGGTTTTATTTATTAATGCCACTAATATTTCACCAACAGCCGTGCAACAGTGTAACAGTGGTGTGGACAAATTGTTTTTTGTGTAAAATATAATATTGTCCTATCTTCAAATTTTTGGGATAAAAGACATAAAAATATAAGCTCTCAGGAGATTTGCATCCCAGAGAGGAGCCAAACCACAAGTAAATATATGATGTATACAGAGCAGCCAATTCTGGGTTTGCGGAATGACTGACTGAGAATGGGTTGTCACTGAACACAAGGTTGTCAGCGAGCGGGGCCACAGACACTTTATAAGGGCAATGAAGCCAATGAGAAGGACTCTGCAAGGCGGGCAAAGCAAGAGACCCCTGTGACGGCCATGACTGGGGTATTGAAAAGAGGTCAAATGTGATCCATTCCTGGAAGTCAGAGCTCACAGCATTTCTAAGCAAACGGAACACAGAGCAAGGAGGAGCAGAAGAAACCATGACTAACATGTTTTCTGGGTTGTAATACCCTCTGCCACATTATTTCCTTCTGTAATTCCCCAACAGGCACTTAATAACTGGCACCTACAATGCTAAGCAACAAATGAAAGCAACTGGGGGCTCTACTTAGACAGTTAACAAAGTAGAAACACAAATGAAGAAGTAAGCTTGCAGAGAGCTCTGAAAGAACGTTACAAGTGAGGAGAAAGCAAAGGCAAAATACAGAATGTTTGTACTCAAGAAACTGCAACCATAGTTACACAAACAATGCCTACTAACAGGAGACCCTAACTTCTGCAAAAATTAATTTGGTATGAATTCTGAGTCAGAGTTCTGAGAAGATAAAAGTACAAAGTTTATAATGCTAAAAAACTTTTGGGCTTGCTTTAAAAATGTTCCTCAAGCGACCCAACTAATTGACAGGAGTAAAATTCTTGGCAGGAGAATGGGCGCATGTAAAGGCTTCATAGCCAACAGGTCTGCTGCATATCTAACAGCACTGTCTCGGAATCAACACACGTACTCCTGTGTCATGCTGTGAACATCAGGATTTATCACACTGTAACCCAGTTAAGTAAAAACAGGCCAGCAAATAACTGCTTTTATTTCGTGTTGGTCAAATGACATTTAGAGAACTGCTAACCTTCCATTAAAAGCTCATCCACACATGAGGGAATGATTTGCTAAAGAATAAAAACTATTTTAAAAAGAGAAGAAATAAACGTTAAAATACCAGGTTGGGAGGTGGTATAAAATTAAGGGTATATAACCTTAAACAGTCACTAGGAAGGAGGAAGATTTGCAACTTCGTGAAGCAGAAAGAATGTGGAAGCCAAAGTGGCAGGCAAAGCCTGCTAAAAAGGCGAGACAGGAAAAAAGGCGACATGCCACAAAAGCATTGTGAGGCTTTTAAATTCTATTTTTAAATAAAAATATAAACTTATGCCAGATTTTTATCATGACTTCAATGCGGCCTATCTAAAACTTCTAAAAGAATATGAAGTCTTAAATAAGAGACCAGTTCACGGGCGGTGTGCAACTTGTCACCCCAAATCACTGTTATCTACATACTAAAAAAACAATCCTGCAATCACATACCTGTACTTACTGTCACTACATACTTTAGGATCTGTCTAAATAAGCCTTGAGTCGATCAAACACTTCAGATGGGCTTAGGTTAGTACACAGGATATAAACCAGTAACAAACGGAGGTGTCATCATGATGGAGGTGTAATCATGTCTGTGGGGTTGGTTTTTGTTTTTTTGTATTTTTTGTCTTTTACTTTTTCCTGCTCACCTAAAAAGGTCTCCAAACTTGCTCCTGAGGTGGCTGCAGGACACATAGAGGTCGTAGAGGTAGGCCAAGATGCATCTTTCCGGGGAAGAACATTCTGAGGGGTTCACAACATGCTTCACCACACCACACAGCCTGCAGGCAGATACAGGAATAAAAAAGGCTTTGCTTGACAGGATGTGAATAATAAATTGTTTAATGTCTACCTAGTACTTACAAATATGTATCAGACATAAACAGAAGCCTGATGGCTCATAAAAATATGAAGTTATTAAATATAAACTTTTGTTACACTGAATATTAGAAAAGCTAAAAAAAAAAACCCTCAGAAATATCACTCAAAAGAAACATACATAATGAAATGAATTCTTCACACTATGATTAACAATTAAACTTCATCACTTAAGCTGCTCTTACTAGAAAAAAGGAAAGGCTGGGCAGAGAAGTTTAAGTCAATACAAAGTTTCACAACGTCTATCTGTTGACAGAGATTGCTGAGTTCACTAGTTTGGAAAGAAATAATTCTTCAGTGCAGGACATCTGCTGAATTTGATGAAGTCATGGTTTGGAATCCCATTCCTCTTGTTTGTATTAACTACAGACAAATTTATCTTACATGAGAAGATAAAAATCCATTCTCTGTAGAAGCATACTTTATAATAATGCCTTCCTTTCAAGAGTACCAACACTACAGCCATTTTCCTCCCTTCAAAACCATGGACTCCTCTATCCATACAGGATGGCCGTCATAGAAAGCAACACCTGTGGTCCATCTATACATGTCTGACTCTATCACCACCCTGTATCTGACATAGGATTCCATAATCATTCCACCCCTATGTCACAAATGACTGAGACCCTGAAAAGAGTTTAATAATAATCCTCCATCTCGCCACCATCACTGCACAAAGAAGGCTATTAGGTGAAGGAACCTGAACAGAGAGAGGAAAGGGGAGATTGGGAACATAGTGGACCACTCTCCACCATTCAGAAGGTGGT
Source organism: Apodemus sylvaticus (assembly GCF_947179515.1). Lineage (NCBI taxonomy): Eukaryota > Metazoa > Chordata > Mammalia > Rodentia > Muridae > Apodemus > Apodemus sylvaticus. The sequence goes on from NC_067475.1 coordinate 108,942,570, forward strand.
AGTCTTCAGTGTTCAGGCCCACTAGGGATAGGCATTCTCAAGCATTAGAGATGGATGCCAGGAAAATAAGGAACGGCAGTGCAGTATCCCAGGTAGTCTGTAGGAATGTCACCTGATGGGGGCATTTGGTGATTAAAAAAGAAGGACAACATGGTATGTTTGTCCTTCTGGGTCTGGGATGCCTCACTCAGGAGGATTTGTGTTGTTATTCCATCCATTTGCCTACAAATTTTATGATGTCATTTTTTCCCCCAACAGCTAAGTAACACTTTATTGTGTAAATGTACCAAGTTTTCTTTATCTAGTCTTTGGTCAAGGGACATCCAGGTTATTTCCAGTATCTGACTATTGTGAAGAAAGCCACAATGAACACAGCTGAGCAAGTGTCCTTGCGGTAGAATGGAGAATCTTTTGGACATCTGTCCAGAAGTGATATAGCTGGGTCTTGAGGTAGATTCTGAGAAGTCACCACAGTGACTTCCATAGTGGCTATACAAGTTTGTGCTCCCACCAGCAATGGATAGGCGATTCCCCTTGCTCTGCACCTTACCAGCACGTGTAATGTCACATGTATTTTTACTGTAGTGATTCTGAATCTCTGGGTCATTTTGTTTTGTATTTCCCTGAAGACTAAGTATATTGTACATTTTTTTAAGTGTTTCTCAGTCATTTGACATTCCTCTGTTGAAAATTCTGTTTAGAATATATCCCATTTTTAAACTGGTTTATTTGGTTTGTTGATGTTTACTTTCTTGAGTTCCTTTACATATTTTGGATATAACCTCTCTGTTAGATAGGGAGTAGGTGAAAATCTTTTCCTATTCTGTAAGCTGCTGTGTTGTCCCATTGAGGTATGTACTCACTTATAAGTGGATATTAGGTATAAAGTAAAAGATAATCATGCTATAATGCACAGGCCCAGAGAGGCTAAGTAACGAGGAGGGATACATGGATCTCCCTGTGCAGGGGAAATAGAATAGATTTTGTAATGGACTGAGGGTAGATTGGCATGGGAACAGGAGGGATCAGGTGTGGGGGATGGAGTACTGGAAGAGAACACTGGGAAAGATAACTGTTACAGGGGATATTTGGGGGACAAGGTGGGAATCTAGTGCAATGAAAACTCCCTGGATTCTACAAGGGAGACCCCAGCAAAGACTCCTAGTAACAGGGGATATGGAGCCTGAACTGGTTATCTTCTGTAACCAGGCAAGGCATCCAGTGGCAGGACTGAGACACAACTCCGGCCACAAATCTTCCACCTACAATTTGTCCTGCCTACAAGATGTGCTGGGGTAAAGGTGACCCAGAACTTTTGGGAGTGGCCAACCAATGACTGGTCCAGTTTGAGACCCACTCTATGAGAAGCCTACACCTGAACTGCCTGGGTGGCCAGGAAGCAGAGGCTAGATAGCCCAGAGACCTAGGACAGAACCAAACACAACTGGAAAAAGGTAGCAGATGAGATGACTCCTAATGATATTCTGCTATAGACTGGAGCCCATCATAACTGTCATCAGAGAGGATTCATCCAGCAACTATTGGGAGCAGATATGGAGACCCACAGCCAGAAACTAGGAAGAACAACATGGGGAAGAAGAGGGAGGGGGAGAAAGAACAGTAGAAGCTAGAGTCAAGCCTACCACAAGAACATGGCCTACACAATCAACTAAGCAGTGTTCGTGAAGGCTGACAGAGACCGAACCAACAATTAGGGAGCCTGTACGGTCCCCTGCATATATGTCATGGTGTGTAACTTGGTGCTCTTGTAGGATTCCTTATAGTAGGAGTGTGTGTTATCTTGACTCTTTTGTCTCCTTTTGGGACCCATTTTCTCCTCCTGGACTACCTTGTTCAGTGGCAGTTCCTTAGCCTGACTTCATGAACTACAGCAGAAGGAGCCTTTGTCTATTAGACACACAGACAGACAGCTTTCGTTGATCAGAAAGAAGATGGCCAAGTTTCTGCAGTGTTGCAAGAATTATTTAGTGTCTGATTGTTTTTTTCAACTGTACACTGGAAATAGATGACCAGCTACTAGTATTCACTGCTTGCAGTAAGTTGTTGGGCAGCACAAACCAGAAGAGAGTTGTGCATGACCAGGAGATGGAGAGGAAGGCAGAAAGTAAACAGAAAAGAAACTGAACACACTTCCTCCATTTATATCTCTTTCTCACAAAATAGTTTTTGACAAAAACATTTTAGGTGTGTTTTCACTGAATATTTAATAAGGCATCTAAAATTTCAAAATATATGGTATCAAAACAACTTTGAATCAACAGTCTAAGCAAAAACTTTTCAGAACTCGCTACGATTTTTCTCCCAAATCCACTGTATTTCACTATGAATTCTACCTTTTAGGATTAGGAGAGAGAGAGAAAAAAAAAAGAACCAATGCTACTTATATACCCACCCTTCAAACACCTGGGCTGTCTGATCAGGATTTAGGATCAGGCAACTATGGTACCGCCTGAGAACGGCCACAATGCAGACGCACAGTCCTGTCGTGTAACTTCCTGCCAGGCTAGAAGACTTCAAGAGCAGCTCCGCTTCTACCACACTCAGTTCATTCAGCAGCTGCAGCAGAAGTGGGGTTTGGGAGTGAGGGAGGGTGAAGGGGAGGGAGGGAGGGGGACAGAGAGGAAAACTGTTCAGTGAAGCCCTAGTGCACACATCCTACATGCTCCGGAATCAGAAAGCAACCTAGCCTTCACTGGCCTTCACTTTTAAGCCCTGACTAATTTAAACAAATGTTTTTCTGTCCAGACACCAGCATGCACACAGTCAGGACATAGTCAGTACTGAAACAGTTACCAAAACTTTCTGATAGCCCAAAGCCCTGGACTAAGCTTTTAAAAAAACAACTCCATTCTTTTTTTTTTTCTTTTCATTCTTAATTTCTTTTCTTTTTTCTTTTTGGTGGTTGTGCTTCCTTTTTTCCTTTCCTTTGAATGTAACATTATTAATAACTATAATAGCTACTTTTTATTTTTAAAGCTTGAAGCAACTATATAATAGAAAAACATCAAGCCTAACATGTATTCATTAACACAAGGAATGAACGAACTAAATGAATCTGTGTAACTACAGAGGGACAAATGAAATTATAAGGAGTATTTTAGTAATCATTTATGCTTTTCACTGCTTAGCTCTACTACAGAGAATATAGTATTTCATTACTCCCAAAGCAAAATGATAAGGTAACAAAAAAAACAAAAAACAACAACTGACAACAAAAAAAACCATCCTTCAAGTACATATAGTTTTAAATAAGATGTGTATTACTAGCACCAATTATAGCTAAACAGGAAAACTATTAACCCAAAATGTCTCAAACACTTTAAAAAATACTAGGTGCTTAAAATAGTTTTGACGGAAGTAGCACATGTTCAAAGGCATGAAGTTCTGAGAGGCCAAAGAGAGTTGGGGCAGAGAAGAGATTAGGAAAAGATAATCAATGAGGATCAAGTGTGATTAAATAGGAGCGAGATATTCTCCTGTGCTGTAATACGGCAGGGTGGCTGCAGGAAGCAGGATGCACTGTACCCAGCAGACTTAGGGACAAGGACTCCTGATAGTATCTACCATCAGGAAGTGATGTTTGAGGAACAGGTATGTTTAACTTGCTTTAAGAATATACATAACATATACATGTTTTGAGGCATCATATGGTACCCCATAAAACTATATTTTTGCATATTTATGCAAGCTAAAAAAAAATAAGGGGTTTGAGGGATGACTCGGTAGCTCAGTAGCACTAGCTGCTCTCTCAGGCCCCAGGTTCACTACCCAGTACCACAGGGTGTCTCATAAACATCTGTGACTCCACTTCTAAGAGAGACAACCCTCTTTTGTACTCTGCAGGCACCGGGCACACACATAGTGCACATCTGCAGGCAAGACACCCAGGCACATAAAATAAAGCTAAATAAAATATTTTATATAAATGTAAGCCAGGTCACAAGCTTGCAACCTCAGGGGCTGAGTAGGGTGGTCACTCCAGATGGAAGGTTCAGACAAGCTCAACAATGTAGTGATACCCTGGTTTTTAAATCAATTAAAAAATATAAGGAAACAAGATAAATCTCTAGTGTCTGGTAGGTTTGGACTGCTTTCTTAAATGTGAGAAAGGCACAGTACGGTCTCTCTGACACCTGTATGGCGAAGTCAATCAGCCCATTGATGTTCAGCGCCGGCTCCATGAGATCAAAGATGAGCTGAACATGGTGAGCCAAAGGGAGGTGATAGGATGTTCCAGACGCAAAGCTTGTGATTTGTTCCAGCACATTGTTAGAGATCTGCTCAGACAAAAGCAAGGAGAGTCACACAACCCATAGTCCGGTGAGGCTTCAGCTAGATAGATTACTTTGATCGTTTTTACAGCAGCACATGGGAATTCATGGGATTCTACTTAGAAATTAGTATTTCTGCAGAAGTCAAATCATATACAAATCAACATTCTTATAAACATCATTTGAGAATTTCAATATAATCTACATACTGGTGACCCCAAAGGGAAAACACCCAAAAGTGTTAGTCATCAGACACTGCGATGTTTTATTTTTATTTATTTTGTTTTGTTTTGTTTTGTTTTTTGGATTTGGTTTTTTCGAGACAGGGTTTCTCTGTATAGCCCTGGCTGTCCTGGAGCTCACTCTGTAGACCAGGCTGGCCTCAAACTCAGAAATTCACCTGCCTCTGCCTCCCAGAGTACTGGGATTACAGGTGTGCGCCACCACCTCCGGGCTTAGACAATGAGATGCTAAATGAATAACAATGGATCTCTTCTTAATTTCACAGTATTTTAATGAAATCATCAAAAGGTTTCTCCTTCACCAATAGTGATGCTGGGACAGCATGTCATATAATAAGTACATTAGGAATTACCTTTATGTATTGCTAATTATTATAAAGCAAAAATTACTTACATAATAAAAGGAGATGTTGAAGGAAAGACCTAACACAAATGAAGATGGATATGCTTCCAAGTCTATAAGGGTCATTTATAAACATTAAGGCTGGAAGTACCCCGCTTGAGCTTTTAGGGAGTGGGAATAAGACAAACGCGGGACAAACAGCCCCGAATGGTACCTGAGATGTTAGCGGGACAAACAGCCCCGAATGGTACCTGAGATGTCACTTGATGCTGATCAAAGTATGAGAGGAGCTGGAGCTTCGTGAACACATTTTCCGGGCTTGGAAAAACTTCCTGCTTGTTCTTCCTGGCTTTCTGTCCTTCCTCCCCGGCTAAAGAAAAATGAGATGCGTTACTTCCCGTTTAAATCAATCTCTTCATATTTTTAAAGATTTTTTTGATGTGTGTATGTGTGTGCGCGCACGCTGGCATGTTTGTACGTGTGTGTATTGAGGCCAGAGGAAATCATCTGGTGTCATCCTTCAGGTGACATCACTACTGGAGTTACGTTCTCTGACTGTACTCTAGGACAGTCTCCTACTGGCTAAAACTCACCAGGTGAGCTAGCCTGGCTGTCTAAGGGACACAAGGGCTCTCTGCCTGTATCCATACCTCCACAGCAATGGGATTACAGCCACGCTTTACCATGCCCAGCTATATTTATGTGGATCTTGGACCGTTAACTGAGTTACCTCCATGTCCCGGCTTTTTACGGGTATTTTTTTTACTGAAGCATGGCATAAAGAGACGAAAGCAATATGCATTTTCACAAACAGAATGAGATCCAATCCATGAAATAACACCACAAAAGCCCACCTACCTGACACTAATCTCCTCTCCTATCCCAAGGGGACAAAGGTTTGGACGGCTTCCGTCATGGGTGGGTGGAAACTTTCACTCAACGTTATGTTTTAAGATTGGCTCATTATTTAGGTAATTTTAATGTGTACTAAATGTTAATGATTCTCACATTTATTCCAGTGTATGAAAATATGCCACTACTTATCAATTCTTGAAAATAGTGACTTGATTCTAGCTATCAACGTGTCTCGATAAGCATTCATCATTAAGTGATCTTAAAATTACAGGAATGAACTGCCATGGAGGGCGGGGAACACCAAAGCCCACTATTACTAAACAGGACATGTTAGAGGGTTGGGTTTTTTTTGTTTTTGTTTGTTTGTTTGTTTTTGTTTTTTGTTTTTTGGATTTGGTTTTTTCGAGACAGGGTTTCTCTGTATAGCCCTGGCTGTCCTGGAACTCACTCTGTAGACCAGACTGGCCTCGAACTCAGAAATCCACCTGCCTCTGCCTCCCAAGTGCTGGGATTACAGGTGTGTGCCACTACCGCCCAGCTTTATTATAGGCTTTTTAAAAATACAGATTACTTATCTATTTTGTGTTCATATTCATTCATCATGAAACACTTGGGGAAGCCAAAGAAAAAGTTGAGGGCATTCTCTCCTCCAGTAATCAAGGTCTGGTGATGAGGCCTGGTAGCAACTGACTGCCTTCTGAGCCATTCCTCTGACTCTTAGACTCACCTCTGTATTCTTATAAATCAGTTAAATATATGCATATTTACAGTTTGGCTTATTTGGGGGACAACTCTGGCTTTCTTGGGAGCAAAATTAAATTAATTAAAAGTCCTCTAGAAACAGGACTGCATCTATGTACATGCAAAGACAAATTCTTTTTTTTTTTTTTGTAAGGTGTTTGATAAAAACTGCTTTTATTAATTTATTAAATCTCCGGATAGGGCATTTGTTGACATTTGGTATTCGCAAAAGTGGAGGCTGGAGATGTACACCAGTTGACTAATGTGCTTGCTGAACATGCGCAAAGCCTTGCTTTCCATCTCCGATACCACATAAGCCACGTACAGTGGTGCATAACTGTAATCCCAGAATTTATGATCTGGAGACAGCAGGATCACATATTCAAGGTCATCCTTACCCAAAGAGAGTTCAAGTCAAGCCTGGATTACAGAAGACTTTGTCCAAAAATTGAGAGACCCCAAAAACCTAGACAGTTGACTCACTGAGTAGCCAACATAAAAGCTTCTCTGAGAATGAAAATCAGTGAACCATAAGCATTCTAGATTCCTGCCAGAATATAGCCTGTATGCACATAAATCCAAAATAACTGAAATATTTTTTTCCTAAAAGTAAAATACATTCATGATTCTGAAATCTTAAAAAAAAAAAAATACTGTGACACGTCTTTTATGGAGATTCACAAAGACAAATTCTAAATAAGAAGTCAAGGTTGGGTTACAGGACTTCTATGGCACTGCGTGCTAGCCAGTTAGAGGGAGCGAGCGCTGTGACTCAGCTTCATGTGGGAATTGTTAGTTCAGAAAACAGGTGTTTCTTATTTCTCTAGGAAGGCGTTAAGAAGTCAGCAAGATTCCAAGCTACTCCACATCAAAAGTGGAACTGCCTTTGAAAAATATGTCAGATACAAAATCAAAGTGAGTTGTCATGTTTCAGCTTGGTACAATGGATGGTGATACCCGAATCAACAAAGTAGTAAGAAGAACTGGCATTGGACAGCACAGTTAGCAAATGGCTGGCCCTGCAAGCGTGAGGCTCTAAGTGCAGATTCCAGAACCCATGTTAAAATTAAAAAAAATGCTAGGAGGGGTGACATCTGCTTGCAGTCACAGCCCGGGAGAAGCAGAGATGGGACAACTCATGCGACCTCGCTGAGATACAAGCCAATGAAAGACCATGTTTCAAGAAACAAACAACAGAGTGGAGGATACCAGAGGAATGATGCTTGAGATGTTTTCTGACCCTCACACCCGCCATCCACGCTTACATACGTTAAAGAAGTGCTGGCAAAACACGTGACAAAACTTCCCTTCTGTCGTTGGAATGCCTTTTCTTTCAGTATCTGTTTATTTGAGATACCCAAGTTTTGATTTAGCTTTCAATTCCCTATTATCGTTGCTCCAGAAGTGAAAGGGTGGACCTACTGTCTTGTGTTCATTAGTTACTAATTTAGTCTCCCATTGGGGCAAAACAAGCACAAAAGAGTTGAGAAGTAATTCTCTAGCTCAGAACTCCCAAGTGTATTTTTCTTTGCTCATTTGTGCAAACAGGTTCTATTACTGACACATGTAAGGTCAAAAAAGATCAACTGAAAAGACAGAACTGAGTCTTGCAACCTAGAAAGAAAAATACTGCTATTTAGTGGTGGCTTGAAATGAAAGATTTCAATGCTGTTTGTACAAGTAACAATACACCCTTAATATAAAGAGGGTTTTTCCCCCCTATTTTCTTGTTTTCCTGGCACGCACCAATGCTCTTCCAATACTTAATTTTTACATTACAATTTAAGCCTTTAAATTCTGAGCTGGCCTTCTAGATAGTGTTACGGTAAAGCTGACATGGAATTTCCATGTTTAACTGGAAATGCTGTTTAAGCTTTAAGTTCAGGGAGCAGAGGCAGCTCAGACTGACTGCTTAGCATGTACCCAGGCCTGAGTTCGACCCCAAGCAGCAGATAAACAGGCATGGTGGTGAGAGTACAGGATCCCAGCACAATGTGAGGCAGAAGCAGGAGGAAGAGACATTCAGGGTAATCCCTCAAATCCCAGCCTGCCTGGAAAACAGAAGACCCGTATCTGAAAGAGACAAAATATAGCAAAAGTCTCCTTGTTACAAATCCCCAAGGGGAAGGGCTGGTTCCAGAAGTGTCTTCAAATGCTCTTCAAAATTCTAATTTTCATTTTTCCAACAACAAAATATATGCTAGTCCAAGGGATTGTTTTCTTTTTTCCTTTCCAATCTTCATATTGCTGAGGGGTGTGTGTGTGTATGTGTGTGTGTGTGTACAAGTTTCCTTTAGCCTCAAGTACAGTTGGCTAGCTTCTTGTATATAAACAAAGTCTTAAATAATAACTTAAAATGAGAACTGTTTACCGAGTGGCTGAGCACTGTGGCTGAGCTTAAACAGAGGAAGATGCCAGTTCGAAGTGGGGGTTGTGTGACTGATACTTTAAACCCTGAACAATGAATATCTCTTTTGTAGCCCATACGGAAGAATGTCTACTTAAGGGGCTGGCACAAAGACAAAACAGACTAGTCTGGCATTAAAGCAAAACTGTGAAGGAAGGAAGGGAGGGAGGAAGCTGGACAGCAAGACTGCTTCTTTCCCCTTCCAACTTCCTTTGGTCTTTCGCCACCATAAATTTCAGAAATCTGCAAAAGCCCTCCTCACTACTTTAGATAAATTAAGTGTGATCCTTACAGGCACCAGCGCCTCCCACCCGCATTCCAACTCTGCAGACAGTGGCTTCAAATGCCCCTGGCTAGCTACTTGTGAGCCTCCCATAATCAGTCTTCTAGTGCAACTCATTTCCTGTTTTCTCTGAGAGAGAGAAACAGCACAGTGAGAGTTTTCTTAGACAGAGCAGTTTTTTTTTCAAGCTCAACAAGAAGCCAACAAAAGACAGTTTCATTTCCCTTTCTCTGCTCTTGGTCGTTTCTCCTGGCGCTGGTGTGTTACAAGGTCCTAACCAGGCAAGGGAAGGGAACCAGGGATAGAGATCACGAGGGCAACTTCCCCACTGTGTTCTCAAAGGCCCATCCGGCACACAGGAGCTCCAGAAAACCAGGCTGAAGCACAGATGGACAGCCCTTCTGCTGTGCTGGGGCGGGTTTACCCATGCTGTTGTTTCCACTTTTAGGAAAAACCTAGCATACACAAGCAAGCCCTAGTAATGCATCCTGTTAAAGTCATAGATATGGAAAGGTCCCTAGTGGTTTCTACTCAAGTGGAAAAGCAGCTGTGTACAAATGCAGCCCGTTCCTCCTCCCTGTGATTGAGAGCGGGAGAGCCATGGTGGCGCTAAGGTACAAAACCTGATGCCATGGGCCGGGCGGTGGTGGCGCACACCTTTAATCCCAGCACTTGGGAGGCAGAGGTAGGTGGATTTCTGAGTTCGAGGCCAGCCTGATCTACAAAGTGAGTTCCAGGATACCCAGGGCTACACAGAGAAACCCTGTCTCGAAAAAACCAAAAAAATAAAAATAAAGAAAAGAAAAAAGAAAACGATGGCATGTTTTAAACCATGACTATGACATGACGTAAACCTTAAAGAGAGTAATTAGGCAAGAATGAAGTAGATAATTATAGGACTTCAATTATGCAGCGTGATGACACAATACAAGGGCCAAGCTCTGAAAAACACTCTGTGAAGAAAACGGGGAAAGAAAATTTCAAGTTGAAAAGATCAAATTGCCTCTTTCACCTGGGATTGTGTGGTGACAGACTGAGGCATGGCTACTAAAGCCGTTACCTTCTAGATAATGTGAAACCGGCACCTGTACCATGCTTGGCCACTCACGTAAACTATCAGAGAACAGAGCAAAGGATGCACAGGAAAGGAGACCTGGCTGTTTGCAGGCACAGTATTCCGCCTCATTATTCAGAACATCACCCACAGCGATGACCACAGAAAACTTGGCACACAGATGACAAAGTGCAAATCTTACCTGTGCCACCCTACAAAACGTGGTTAATTAATACGAACGTTACTATTAATGAATGCAAGGCCTTAGAATGCAAATGTGCCTATTCATATTTCAGTGTGACAGTCATTCAAGAGAGGAAACACGGGTCACAGTGACAGGGAGCACTCTGATAAGGCCTGTGAGAACAGGGAGCACAGACAGACGCAGTGGGAGCCAGGGCACTGGAGGCTCCTTACCCCCCGATTCTGTGGTACTCTTCTTGTTCAGGATTTTGAGGATATCTTTGGTAATCTTCTTCAGCTGATGCCTAGCTTCGTCACGCTCTTTGCCGACTCCATAGAGAAGGATTGTGCGCTGGTTACATTCATGATTTGAAGATTCATCCTGAAAAACAGCAATAGCCTGTGAAGCCAGCTTGCAGGGCTGGGGGTACATTTTTCACTCCTGAAACACACTAACCACAACCTCTCCATGCCTGCTTGGGGGAGTGGCATCTACTTACTTGGCAACTCACCTCCACCGGCACCACCCCTTGTTTTTCCAGTTTGGAACATGCTAAAGTAAAAATAATAAACGCGCCAGCCGACCTGAAGCATTTGATGTGGGCGTACCCTACAGAGTAAGTTCTGGCTGTTCAAAGATTTTTGTTGTTGTTGTTGTCTAAATTTGACCATGGCATAAGGTGATGATACTATGTCCTAAGGAAAATTGCCATTTCCTTAGTGAGCTTGGTCTTAGATATACAGCAATAGTGTGTGTTTTATATTTAGGAAAAAAAAAAATCTTGCTTGGACCTTCAAGCATCTTCAGAAAAATAAAATGTACGACACTAACTTCAACCCGACTGTATAAGATATATTAGTATTTCTTTCCAGAGGACAGAAAAGCATTGGGATCACTAGGTGTGAGCTCAAAGGCTAGAAATTCAGAATTGGAGATGATCGCAGGAGGTTTTAGACCCGTCTCCCCTAATGATCCCTGGAAATCCAAGCAATACATTTTTTTTTCCTTTTGAGAAAATAGTAATGAACAGGAATCCAACACAGAGCCCACTTTACCTTTAGGCAAATGTAAGTGTCCAAGACAGAGCCTTGCTCTTACCACTGGCTTAAATCTTCCAATGCCAATTTCTCCCTGACATCTTTTTTTTTTCCATTTTTTTGAGCAAAGTTATCGATTTTTCAGTTGGACCTTTCAGTGTACCTCCCCCTTTGTCACTCTTTGTATGACACCCTCTGAAGAGCATCACCTCTTACCCTGAAGAACCCCTCCCAGGGGAAACGGATTGCATGTGTTCATCTTTAGTGATGGCTGCAACCGTGGAATGAACCCTTCAGAAGCAGGGGAGCCGCAGTGGCACGCGTAGAACTCCGGGGTTCTGCACACACAGGACCCAGCACCACGCTTCTGCAGCTGAGCAAACTCCATGCTCACTCTCCAATTCTGTCAGGTTTTTCTATTTCCTTCAAGTACACACTTGCCTTCAGGCCCCAATTCAGCTACACTTGTTTCATTTTTTTTAATACAGTGCTAGAAATAGTATACATACTTGAATATCCTGTTGACTTAATCTTTCTATGCCCCTCTGCTAATTCTTAATGTTCCGAGTGTCTAAAGAGGCCTACAGAGATCCAAATGGGGATGGTGACAGATAAAAGATCCATGTGCCAATGATGACTCAAGACAGCCCCATCCCAATAGTGTACCAGGCTTAGGGGAGAGAGCGCTTTGTAATTTATCCTAGTCATGACACTCAACAGCTCCATAGTCCTGGGTAATAAGCCTAGTTCTTTGTCTCAGACCCCTCTTCTGAAAATAGGGTAATGCCACCTTCCATTTAAGGATTTGTGAGAATAAACAAGACATAACAATGGACACAATGCCCAAGAGTACTGTGTACATACAGGGTGCTCACTCTTCACAGTCTAGACTCCCACTCTTCCACGTGCATCCAGAGTCCACACTGTTTTTTTTTTTTTTTTTAATTTGATATAATTTATTTACATTTCAAATGATTTCCCCTTTTCTAGCCCCCCCCCCACTCCCCGAAAGTCCCGTAAGCCCCCTTCTCTTCCCCTGTCCTCCCTCCCACCCCTTCCCAGTTCCCCGTTCTGGTTTTGCCAAATACTGTTTCACTGAGTCTTTCCAGAACCAGGGACCACTCCTGCTTTCTTCTTGTATCTCATTTGATGTGTGGATTATGTTTTGGGTATTCCAGTTTTCTAGGTTAATAACCACTTATTAGTGAGTGCATACCATGATTCACCTTTTGAGTCTGGGTTACCTCACTTAGTATGATGTTCTCTAGCTCCATCCATTTGCCTAAGAATTTCATGAATTCATTGTTTCTAATGGCTGAATAGTACTCCATTGTGTAGATATACCACATTTTTTGTATCCACTCTTCTGTTGAGGGATACCTGGGTTCTTTCCAGCATCTGGCAATTATAAATAGGGCTGCTATGAACATAGTAGAGCATGTATCCTTATTACATGGTGGGGAATCCTCTGGGTATATGCCCAGGAGTGGTATAGCAGGATCTTCTGGAAGTGAGGTGCCCAGTTTTCGGAGGAACCGCCAGACTGCTTTCCAGAGTGGTTGTACCAATTTGCAACCCCACCAGCAGTGGAGGAGTGTTCCTCTTTCTCCGCACCCTCTCCAACACCTGCTGTCTCCTGAATTTTTAATCTTAGCCATTCTGACTGGTGTAAGATGAAATCTTAGGGTTGTTTTGATTTGCATTTCCCTAATGACTAATGAAGTGGAGCATTTTTTAAGATGCTTCTCCGCCATCCGAAGTTCTTCAGGTGAGAATTCTTTGTTTAACTCTGTACCCCATTTTTTAATAGGGTTGTTCGGTTTTCTGGAGTCTAACTTCTTGAGTTCTTTATATATATTGGATATTAGCCCTCTATCTGATGTAGGATTGGTGAAGATCTTTTCCCAATTTGTTGGTTGCCGATCTGTCCTCTTGATGGTGTCCTTTGCCTTACAGAAACTCTGTAACCTTATGAGGTCCCATTTGTCAATTCTTGCTCTTAGAGCATACGCTATTGGTGTTCTGTTCAGAAACTTTCTCCCTGTACCGATGTCCTCAAGGGTCTTCCCCAGTTTCTTTTCTATTAGCTTCAGAGTGTCTGGCTTTATGTGGAGGTCCTTGATCCATTTGGATTTGAGCTTAGTACAAGGAGACAAGGATGGATCAATTCGCATTCTTCTGCATGCTGACCTCCAGTTGAACCAGCACCATTTGTTGAAAAGGCTATCTTTTTTCCATTGGATGTTTTCAGCCTCTTTGTCGAGGATCAAGTGGCCATAGGTGTGTGGGTTCATTTCTGGATCTTCAATCCTGTTCCATTGATCCTCCTGCCTGTCACTGTACCAATACCATGCAGTTTTTAACACTATTGCTCTGTAGTATTGCTTGAGGTCAGGGATACTGATTCCCCCAGATTTTCTTTTGTTGCTGAGAATAGTTTTAGCTATCCTGGGTTTTTTGTTGTTCCAGATGAATTTGATAATTGCTCTTTCTAACTCTGTGAAGAATTGAGTTGGGATTTTGATGGGTATTGCATTGAATCTGTATAGTGCTTTAGGCAAAATGGCCATTTTAACTATATTGATTCTACCGATCCATGAGCATGGGAGGTTTTCCCATTTTTTGAGGTCTTCTTCCATTTCCTTCTTCAGAGTCTTGAAGTTCTTGCCATACAGATCTTTCGCATGTTTGGTAAGAGTCACCCCAAGATACTTTATACTGTTTGTGGCTATTGTGAAGGGGGTCATTTCCCTAATTTCTTTCTCAGCCTGCTTATCCTTTGAGTATAGGAAGGCCACTGATTTGCTTGAGTTGATTTTGTAACCTGCCACTTTGCTGAAGTTGTTTATCAGCTGTAGGAGCTCTCTAGTGGAGTTCTTTGGGTCACTTAGGTAGACGATCATGTCGTCTGCAAATAATGATAGTTTGACTTCCTCCTTTCCAATTTGTATCCCTTTGACCTCCTTATGTTGTCGAATTGCCCGAGCTAGTACCTCAAGTACAATATTGAAAAGATAAGGAGAAAGGGGGCAGCCTTGTCTGGTCCCTGATTTCAGTGGGATTGCTTCAAGTTTCTCTCCGTTTAGTTTGATGCTGGCTACCGGTTTGCTGTATATTGCTTTTACTATGTTTAGGTATGGGCCTTGAATTCCTGTTCTCTCCAAGACTTTAAGCATGAAAGGATGCTGAATTTTGTCAAATGCTTTTTCAGCATCCAATGAAATGACCATGTGGTTTTGTTCTTTGAGTTTGTTTATGTAGTGGATTGTATTGATGGATTTCCGTATATTGAACCAACCCTGCATTCCCGGGATAAAGCCTACTTGATCATGGTGGATGATCGTTTTGATGTGTTCTTGGATTCGGTTGGCAAGAATTTTGTTGAGTATTTTTGCATCGATGTTCATAAGGGAAATTGGTCTGAAGTTCTCTTTCTTTGTTGGATCTTTGTGTGGCTTTGGTATCAGCGTAATTGTGGCTTCGTAGAAGGAATTGGGTAGTGTTCCTTCTGTTTCTATTTTGTGGAATAGTTTGAAGAGTATTGGTGTTAACTCTTCTTTGAAGGTCTGGTAGAATTCTGCACTGAAACCATCTGGTCCTGTGCTTTTTTTGGTTGGAAGACTTTCTATGACTCCTTCTATTTCTTTAGGCTTTATGGGACTGTTTAGATGGTCTAGTTGGTCCTGATTTAATTTTGGTATTTGGTATCTGTCAAGGAAATTGTCCATTTCCTCCAGATTCTCCAGTTGTGTTGAGTACAGGCTCTTGTAGTAGGATCTGATGATTTTTTGGATTTCCTCAGTTTCCGTTGTTATGTCTCCCTTTTCATTTCTAAGTTTGTTAATTTGGATACTTTCTCTGTGCCCTTTGGTCAGTCTGGCTAAGGGTTTATCTATCTTGTTGATTTTCTCAAAGAACCAGCTCCTAGTTTTGTTGATTTTTTGTATGGTTCTCTTTGTTTCTACTTGATTGATTTCGGCCCTGAGTTTGATGATTTCCTGCCTTCTACTCCTCCTGGGTGAAATAGCTTCTTTTTGTTCTAGGGCTTTCAGGTGTGTCATTAAGTTGGTAATGTATGCTCTCTCCATTTTCTTTTTGGAGGCACTCAGGGCTATGAGTTTTCCTCTTAGCACTGCTTTCATTGTGTCCCATAGATTTGGGTATGTTGTGTTTTCATTTTCATTGTGTTCTAAAAAGTCTTTAATTTCTTTCTTTATTTCTTCCTTGACCAAGGTGTCATTGAGTAGAGTATTGTTCAATCTCCACGTGTTTGTGGGTTTTCTGTTGTTTCTGTTGCTATTGAAGACCACTTTTATTCCATAGTGATCAGATAGGAGGCATGGGATTAGTTCTATCTTTTTATATTTGTTGAGGTCTGTCTTGTGACCAATTATATGGTCGATTTTGGAGAAGGTACCATGAGGTGCTGAAAAAAAGGTATATTCTTTTGTTTTAGGATAGAATGTTCTATATATATCAGTTAAATCTAATTGGTCCAAAGCTTCAATTAGTTTCATTGTGTCCTTGTTTAGTTTCTGTTTTCCTGATCGGTCCATTGAGGAAAGTGCAGTGTTGAAGTCACCCACAATTATTGTGTTAGGTGCAATGTGTGCTTTGAGTTTTAATAAAGTTTCTTTTATGAAAGAGGGTGCCCTTGCATTTGGAGCATAGATGTTCAGGATTGAGAGTTCTTCTTGTTGTATTTTTCCTTTGACCAGCAAGAAGTGTCCCTCAGAGTCTCTTTTGATGACTTTGGGTTGAAAGTCAATTTTATCTGATATTAAAATGGCTACTCCAGCTTGTTTCCTGAGACCATTTGCTTGTAAAATTGTCTTCCAGCCTTTTACTCTAAGGTAGTGTTTGTCTTTGACCCTGAGGTGTGTTTCCTGTAAGCAGCAAAATGTAGGGTCCTGTTTACGTATCCAGTCAGTTAGTCTGTGTCTTTTTATTGGGGCATTGAGTCCATTGATGTTAAGAGATATTAAGGAATAGTGATTGTTACTTCCTATCATTTTTGACGTTATTTTTTAAATTTGATTGCTTAACTTATTTGGGTTTGATGAAAGGTTACTATCTTGCTTTTTTCAGGGTGGAGTTTCCCTCCTTGTATTGGTGTTGTCCTCCTATTATCCTTTTTAGGGCTGGGTTTGTGGATAGATATTGGGTGAACTTGGTTTTGTCGTGAAATATCTTAGTTTCTCCATCTATGGTGATTGAGAGTTTTGCTGGATATAGTAGTTTTGGTTGGCATTTGTGTTCTCTTAGAGTCTGCATGAGATCTGCCCAGGACCTTCTAGCCTTCATAGTCTCAGGTGAAAAGTCTGCTGTGATTCTGATAGGTCTTCCTTTATATGTTACTTGGCCTTTTTCTCTTACTGCCTTTAGTATTCTTTCTTTGTTTAGAACATTTGGTGTTTTGATTATTATGTGACGGGAAGTATTTCTGTTCTGGTCCAGTCTGTTTGGAGTTCTGTAGGCTTCTTGTATATTCATGGGCATCTCTCTCTTTAGGTTAGGGAAGTTTTCTTCCATAATTTTATTGAAGATATTTGCTGGCCCTTTAAGTTGTAAATCTTCACTCTCATCTATGCCTATAATCCTTAGGTTTGGTCTTCTCATTGTGTCCTGGATTTCCTGGATATTTTGGGTTACAAGCTTTTTGCACTTTGCATTTTCTTTAACTGTTGAGTCCATGGTTTCTATGGAATCTTCAGCATCTGAGATTCTTTCTTCTATCTCTTGTATTCTGTTGTTGATATTTGCATCTCTGTCCCCTGATTTCTTCCCAAGGCTTTCTATCTCCAAAGTTGTCTCCCTTTGAGTTTTCTTAGTTGTTTCTACTTCTGATTTTAGATCCTGGATGGTTTTGCTTAGCTCCTTCCCTTGCATGTTTGTGTTTTCCTGTAATTCTTTAAGAGATTTTTGTGTTTCCTCTTTCATGAGCTCAGCCTGTTGACCAAAGTTCTCCTGTATTTCTTTAAGAGATTTTTGTGTTTCGTCTTTCATGACCTCAGCCTGTTGAGTAAAGTTCTCCTGTATTTCTTTAAGTGTTTTTTGCATTTCCTCCTTGTTGGCTTTTGTATTCTCCTGGATTTCTTTCAATGATTTTTGTGTTTCCCTTGCAAGGGCTTCTAACTTTTGATCCATTTTCTCCTCAATGTCCTTCATGTGTTCCTGTACCAGCATCATGACCAGTGATTTTAAATCCAAATCTTGTTTTACTGGTGTGATGGGGTATCCAGGACTTGCTGGTAGAGGAGAATTTGGTTCAGATGTTGCCATATTGCCTTGATTTCTGTTAGTGACGTTTCTGCGTTTGCCTTTTGCCATCTAGCTCTCACTGGTGTTACTTGGTCTTGTCAGTGCTGGACTCACCAGTGCAAGCTGCCCCTTCCCCGTTGGCCTCTGGTGCACAGCTTACACTCTGCACTGCCTATAGACAGGGTGCTGTTGTCCAGGCTGTTCAGATCCCGAAGCAGGCACCTGAAGGCTCCCGCTGGGGCCCGCAGGATTTATTGGAGCACACCGACTTCTCCCAGCTGGCCGCCCGGAAGCTCCCACTAGCCTCTTGAGGGACCTGGAGATGTGGCGGCCACCCAGGCTGATCTGAAGCGGAGAGAGTTGAGCTGGGGGCTTCTGCCTGAGGCCTTGCCCCAGATTGTGTCTGTGGACCAGGTGGAACCCGTGTGCACCCCCAGGGAGCTCCGAAGGTGAATGTTGCTGTGACCTCCCCTGTGCTCCGCTCACTCCGCTGGGCAGCCGATTTCCCCAACCGGGCTGGCGCACACTAGGTTAGCCTTGTCGCCTGGGCCCTGAGTCCAGGCAAACGCCTGGGAGGCCAAGGTCCGAGCAAAGTTCCCCTAGGGCTATGTCTGTTATTTGGGTCCGCCAGGTGACCTGGATGGCGGGCGTGCGCGTCCGCGCTCGCGAAAGCACTGGGAGAGTCTGTTGTGCTAATAACCTCCTGGGCTGGTTGACACACAGATGGCCCACCAAGCCGCCCAGTTCTTGGGGTCAGTCCTGTGCCTTTTGGGGCCTAGACCCCCGTTTTGTTAGCCTCAGGCTACGCTTGTTAGCAGTCTCTGCCCTCCCGAGCACTCTGGCTCCTGTAGGCAAAATGGCGGCGCGTGCACCGGCCGGGGCAAAAAAAAAAACTCCTGGCTGGGTTGGCGCCCCGATGGCCACTCGAACAGCCCAGGGCCTGGGTGCAGGCCAACGCCCGTCTGGCTCAGACCCCTGCGGTGTTGGGCCTAGGATTATGTTTGTGTACCTCAGTCTGACCGATCTCTGGAGCCCGGGATCAAGATGGCGGTGAGTCTCTCCTGACTGGCGGGCAGCCGAGTTCTGAAGTGGCTTCCGTGCAGCGAAAGGCTCCGCAGAACCGCAGTTGCTTGCCGCCCGGCTGGTCAGCGAAGGTCAGTGGTCGTGGGCGCAGGGCCTAACTGGACCCTGTGTCGCCTTGGTTCCACTGCTGATGGCCCTTCAGCTGGAGCAGCCACTGCTACCGCCGCTGCCGCCGCCGCCGCCGCCCTCCCCGAGTCCACACTGTTTTACATTAACCTATACCTCCCATACACCCGCTTACACCCATCCTGCCATCTAAGATGCATGATTTCAATGGCGGACAACTGTCTGCAGGTGAAATGTTATGACCCCCATCAATGGCCACAGCACGTGGGGATTAGGAAGAGAAAGAAGAGTTTGCAGCATTCACCAGACATAATTCATTGATTTTCGAGGTTATTGGAGAAGGGGTATCAGGCATAAATGGTAATTATTCTCTTTTGTAAGCGCCAAGTTGGTAAGCACACCAAAGAAGATAGTAGACTAAGGGACAAACTCATGGACAAATGACAGAAGGGAAGAAAAGATGACAAAAACCATAGGTTTGTAGGAAACAACTAGGCTGCTAACGGTGCTAGGAAGGCTGAAGAAGTGAGAGACGGGTAGAAAGCTCATGTCTGTGCAGTATACTAAGTCTTAGTTGTGGAGGTGAGGAAGGGAACGCAGAATTTCAGAGGCACTTGGAGGAGAGAAGGGTCAGGCATTAGGGTCCAATGAGTGAACATGCATCTCTCTGGATTTCATTGAACCATTTTGAAAAAGCTGTTGGAGAAAAAACATGAAAATGTATAGTTAAAAAAAAAGAAAGTGTATAGTTATTATGTATTTGGTGTGATGTAGAACTAATGCAGGTCAGAAGTGAGGACTGAGTTCTGATAAGTGCAAACTCTCCACATCCTACAAGAACAGTAGGTAGGTAGCTGAGGTGGTGGAGAATATGAGCATGTCATTAAATGATGCTTACGTGTGTTTCTTCACTTACTAAGATGCTCTAACCATACAAGGCCTAGAAATCAGGCTGGGAGACACTGCAATAGGGACTATCAACCAATGATCCAATAGGTAATAGAGGTAAGGAGTCAGTTTAGATGTAGTGTCTCTGGTTTTTGTAGTTTGTGTTTTCTCTTTTGATTTATTTTCATAAAAACACCTGAATACCTCAAAAGAGGAGTTTCTCCAGATTAGTTGTGAAGACAGCATAGCAGGAAGTGATGGGGTGAATTAAGAACTGCTCTGACAGGAGTGAGGAACAGGGTGGCAGAGAAGTGACTCAAGTTTACTAGAAGCTGGGCATGAAGAACAAGTTAAGAGAAAAGAGAAAACTTGATTTGGGTAATAAGCAGCAAACTCTACTTTCAACGTTATGACACAAATAAAGAGGCAAACATCCACAGAGGCAAACATCATATTTGCAGAGCAGACTACTAGTAAGAGCTGGGACGCACTGGTGCATTGTCTAGATTAACAGAAAAGACAAGGATGCTGCTTTACCCAACCACAGAGGGGAAAAAAAAATAAGGAAAATGTTAAGTATAGAGATAAAGAAGTGAGAAACTTCAAATTCCAATCAGCCTACTGATGTGCTTGGGCAACTGAGCCTGATGGAGAGAGATAAAATAGTCACTCCAGAGCAGCATGCAATGAAATGGGAAGGATTTACCAGGGAGAAGACCAAACTGGTTTAAGTTAATATTAGGAAATAGTAGTAACGGTTACTGGCTTTCCAACAGCAAAGGAGAGACACTTTGAAGTTCCTAGCAGGCTAAATGATTCTTTTATGTCTGGTTTTTTGTACAAATAGAAACATATACAAAACCTCAAAGAGTCAACTGATCAGATAAGAAGCTGTTCAACTTACAATTCTGTATTAAATACTTGCAGATATGGGAGTGGATTTCTACCCTTTCAACCTGGTGTCCCCATACTGTATTCTTTGAGTAACATTAATGACCTGAGACCAGAACCAAAAATTATCCTAGTATCTATTCCCTGCAGGGTGTATTCACTGGGCAGAAAAGGACCAGATGAACCCTCTACAGAGTCTTTATTTTTAAGATAAATGATGAGAATGGATCAGGTCACGTCCCTGTTAACCGAGCTTTGATAAGAACATCCTCCAGATCAATCACTCCTTTCTCTAGGTATGACATCATGCTCACAGGGACCTATCTACTGATGAAGCTAGAAAGCCGAACCTTGAAAACCACAGCACTCTCACCCACCAGAGAAATTCTGAAAGTGTCTTCTCAGAAAGATATCCTTAGGAAATAATAGAGCTGGCCAAATTAAGGTCTTCCCTAAGTCATCTTGATCCTTTCTTAGAAATAAATGTCAGGAATAATTGCCAAAATATACATATTTGTGATGTGTGTGTGTGTCCCATATTGTATGATAATAGGGTTGAGGCCATCAAAGATGTGTTCTTCTTCCCCTGGTCCTACTCTCTGGTATTTATATAGCAATTCCATAAGCACAGAATATTAGAATTAGTTAATAGTTAAGGATAAGTCTTTAAAAAATATTCTGAATGTATTCCTTTCTCTGGAACACTTAGAATGAACAGATGAGTTAATGCAATTATCCTCATAAAACAATATATAGAAGTCACACCTTAAGTTTGTCTTTCTGACTATTTAAGTGGGAACTCACCATGAACCACAGTAAATGGAACACAGTGCCCCACCTCACTGTTAGAAAAGCAGTAAAATCTAAATTATAAGAATGAAGAATTAGGGAAAAAGAGTAAAGCGCAGTATTAGAGCATTTGTCAAGCATCTGAGAGGATCTGGGTCCAATTCCTTGTACTACATGAATAATGTGTACATTATATGCATGACTGAATGAACGAAAATGCAAGCATATACATCGTCAAATATAAATTATTAAAACAAATTATTAAAAACTTGCCACTGAGCATGACCTATTTCAGCTGAATCTCACTATAACCACATTATTTTATTCAAGAAATAACTCAGAAATGTATCCATAGTTAGCCTTGTGCTGGAAGAGTGAATGGGCATTCACAGGAGACAGGCTCTGTCACTGGGACAAAATAACTGTCATCTTCTTTTTATGGTAACTGTTCCTAAATGGTAGTGCCCCTTTTCACAAATCAAGAAAACTGATAACATGTTTTTGAAGGAAATACCTGTTCTCCAGTAGCACAGAGTAAGATACACTATTTCTATTCTTTCAAGCAAAGACAATGTTGGCAGATATTTAAATTGCAAGGCACAGCCTTCTTCTTTCTAAACATTCCCAATGCCCAAGATGGCTTATTTTTGAAAGCTATTGTTTATATAACCAAAATTACTATGACCAATAAAGCTAAGCAACACCAATATAATGTATGTCCTCGATTAAAAAAAATCATTGATATAAAAATGATAAAAGTCATGAGAACTGCAAGATCCCAACTGATAATCAAATGTCTAATTACATCTTCATTCTCCTGTTGAAACCTAGATGTGCAAGGACCGCATGTGCTTCAAGGAATGGCCTCTTGGGCTTAGAGTAATGCTGTATGAGTTAAACAGATTTCAGATGAACAGAAAGTATTATTTATCTTCAATGGATTTGGTAAAATAACCATTTGAAATAAAAATTCTGCTCAATTTTCTAAATAATCTTGGTTAGAAATAATCAAATTAAATTACATTTCCCTATAATACAATTATAAACCATATGTGGTGATGGTGTTTACTGATGGGGAGAGGATGATATGCCCAACTAATTATGCTATATGATAATGGAATTTTAGGATGAGTCACTTTCTATTTAAGACTTTTAGTTGCTTTCATGATGGTCAAAGAGAAAATTGGCAATTGTCCCCAAGGAGAAAATGTGAGTTCAGAGACAGAGGTGTTTGTGGTTGTCACAAGTCTCAAAAAAAGAAGAATCTGGCTTCAGTCAAAGTTCTTTTTAGTCTTCAAATGCCTGCTGCGAATGTTTTAGGGATATATATATACTCAGTAAGAAAGACTTAGAAATCTTGAATTGATTTTCTTTTAATGTGGGAATCTTATTCACTGAAGTAATCTATAATTCCCCTTCAGAAGACTGGTTTCAACAGAGATCTCAGAAATACTATAAATATCCTAGAGCTTAGAATTTGGTATAAAGGAAATTATAGTGCTTATTTGAGCGAAATGGAGTGCAGCTAATTCATGAGCCATGCAGTCCACAGTCCTGGGCACTGAAGGTGAAAGAGACAACAGATATGGCATGAGGGTGGTCTCAGAGACAAGGGTGGCTCTGGGCCAGACTGTGTAATGGTCTCCATTAACCTGGCTGTTCTAAGTTTCCTTCATTCAAAAACTGATGATAAAATGATTACTGGCTAATAGAATAAATATGGGTTATTTCATGGCAGTATAAGAAATTTAAATGTTGCCAAAAGTATTGCAGGGGCTGGAGAGATGGCTCAGCAGTCAGGAACATTGGCTGCTCTTCCAGAGGACCTGTGTTCAATTCCCAGTACCCAGATGGCAGCTCACAAATGCCTTCGACTCCAGTTGCAGAGTATCTGAGTCCTTCACACAAATCTCCATGCAGGGAAAACACTAATGCACATGAAATAAAAGCAAATTATGTTTTAAAAGTATTTCAGATATCTAAACCAACAAATAAGACAGGTTTAATTGGCTTGTGTATATACAAAGGTAAGACAACCATATAAACTTTCCGAAAACTTTAAAATCGAACCAATAATTCTTTCTAGGTATAAATAGTACAGCCAGTATGTATCTGAATGTTGCTAAAGTGAATGAGATCAATAGCTTGCCTTCAAATTTTAGTGACAATAAAAGTTCAATGTCCATTTAATCCAGTGATCACCACTCTTTAGTGTGCCTGGGCATCACATGGAAAGAAGGTTAAATATTAATGGGGGCTTCTGGTCCACAGAATCTATGCAGTGACCCCTAAATGCACATTTTAAAAAAATGTTCAAGTGATGCTGAGTTACCGTGATACATCATTAAATTGATTTAACAAGTGTAATCACACACAAATTTCAGGATATATGGAATATATATTCCTAGTAGAAGCATCTACTCAAGTGGTTTTATTGCTAACAGTCATTCAGTTGGAAATACTGTGCTTGTGCAAAATGCATTTGCTTTTTCTCCAAATGCAGGAACCAGAAATATTTATACAAATATAAAGCATCAACGAATTTATCTTACAATTTCACTCCAAGTGTATCTTACCTTTTTTTGTTTAAAAGTTTAAAACTGCATATAATAGTGTTACCAAGATGATTAATTCAATACTACCTTTACTCATAAACTCAATTCTAAAGAAACACTGTCCGTTACTTAAGTTCTGTTCATGAAAACCATGAAGGCTGTTTCATGCAATCAGCCTGACAGTGGATACAACTGCTTTCTTTCCTAATGTAATTTGGGAATCTAATAATTTATAATGGGATGATGATGTTGTTTTACCCACAAAGATGATAATAAAACCCAGATTGCAAATAATGAAATTATGAACTAGGATAAAACAAGAAGCAGAAGGCTTAACCTCCCCAAGGGAACCACATATTTTGAGATAATACAATTACTGGTCAGACAGTGACACATCGTCCACTTTGAGCATGGTGAGCTTACAAGTGAGCAGTCATCTGCAAAAGCAAGCCTGCAACCTTCTCCAGGAACACATTTAGAAGACTTCCTCCCAACTTGGATTCATCATTTATTTGCATGAAAATAGCCAAAAACAAATGAACAAAGAAACAAACAAAACCCCTCCACCTTAATGATATTATTTCAAGTTTTAGGAAAAAAAAACCCCACAGTATCTTAAATTGCTTTCTAAAAGACTACTTCTCAGCCACATTCACCTCAATGTTCTCCACAAAATAAAAGGAGAAGTCCTAAAAGCAGACAGACCCAGAGTCTGCAGATTGCTGAATAGTCACAGAAGGTAATCTTCCTCTGGGGCGTGCGTGCCTCCCCTCTCTCTGCAGACAGACACGGAGTCTGCACAGCTCTAAGCCTGCATGGAAAGTGTGCGTTCTTCCTCTCTCCCTTTTTCTCTAGAACCCTCAAGGCTGCACCGCTGAAATCTCAGCAGATGCTCTATCACGGAGGGCTATGGCAACTGAACCAAGTCACTGAGAGGAAAGCAACAGAGGCCAGTCTGCAAGTTCTCCTAACTAGTATTACTGGAGACACTCATATCCTTCAGAGTCAACAGAATAACCAGGTAATGTTGTTATATTAGCATTTAACAGAAATCTACTTATACTCTGAATATATTCAGAGTATAAGTATGTATGTGTAGATGGATATATATATATATATATATATATATATATATATATATATATATATATATATATATATATCCAAGTTTGTTCTTGAAATTGAAAGCCTTACATAGCAATTAATAAAACCAGAAACCAGAAGCTATGTTTAGAATGGCATTAAATTCAATAAACTAAGATACAAGTTTCAATGGTGTGGAAGACTAAGGTCTTCAATGAAAATATGTTAAGCATGGAGAAATATTGATGCTTTGACTCTAAAATGAGAATTAAATATAGATAAAAGGAACGGAAATTCCCAATGTCAAGAAAGTTGTTAAATGATTTGCCTGCTCTACACAATGAGCATTGTTAGGGTAGAATGGTCAGAACTATCCAGGAATGAGTAAGTAAGAGGAACTAACTATGGCCAAGACAGTTGAACTCAGTGGTGAACTCGGTCACTCTGAGGTGTTGAATGAGGGGCTGGGGACTGAGCCCATACTTCTGGTGGTATTAGTAACTGTATCATTTTCAGTAATTAAAGGATCCCATTGACATTGGAAGGGAGTATCTGCTATCTTCATTTATCAAGTTAAATCTCCCATGAGAGTTTTGTGGGGGTTTTAAAACTGTATATTTGAATATGAGAATACCATTTTTATTTATTTAATGGAAATTTGAAAAGCTTTAAATTTAATCTTAAATTTCAAGTCAGATACAAGACAGTCAGGTTGACTGCTCCTATTCCTTAAGCTGCCTGTTGTGTGACAATCTAGGAGATCCGACAAGGATTGACTTCTGCTATTTTATTTTAACTACCATTAAATATGCTAGGAATGATGCTCTGGCCGCTTTGAGAAATGCCAAGTAATGATCACAGACACAGAAGCTGTTGTCTGCATCATCATCATCATCATCATTTTAGGATTTACATCGAATGATATTCAAAAACATATAATAACTTCAAAAATAATGAACAAGTCTAAAATGACAAATGCATGAGCTAAACATACTCTATATCATGAGTCTCTGTGAGGCCAATATTTTATTGCATGGATGAACACAGGCAGAGATATTTCCCAATACACAGGAAAATTTTTTGGATTATTATTTCCTACAATTTACTTCTTAATTTATGAATAAATTTCCCAACAGTGATTTTATACCAATTTCTTTGAACTTTTCCATTTATAATTCTAACTTGTACCTAATCACTTCTCTATTGAATTCTGCCCAGGGATATGGGCAGAGAAGGAAAGGCAGCTATAAGCAGTCACAAAAGGCTACTTGGCATCCAAAACAAGATGCAAGGGAAAGACAAAACATCCCCAGAGCACCTGTCATAGGCTTTCCTACATAAACACAGGGGGACTGACAGCAAGAAGACAGTGCTGTGAAATACAACCTTCAACGAAAACAAACACAAGGCTCCCATGACATCTCACAACATCATTTTATGTTGCTAGACATGGAATACTTATGTAGATGGAATATTTAGAAATTCAGCTGTCTATTCTAACTGCCACAGTAAAGATAAGAAAACTCAAGTTTTAAGCAACACTGTGGGTCTACAATTTATGTGTGAAGGTAACAACCAAAGCAATGATGTGTGACTAAATGTAATCACCCCCCCCTCTCTGCTACAGGACCATGGATGTGCCTGGAGTCAACACCACCTCAGTCAATAGCACCTTCTCCCCTGGGACCAGCACCCTGTGCAGCAGAGACTACAAGATCACCCAGGTGCTCTTCCCACTGCTCTACACCATCCTGTTCTTTGCTGGGCTCATCACAAACAGCTTGGCAATGAGGATTTTCTTTCAGATCCGCAGCAAATCCAACTTCATCATTTTTCTTAAGAACACAGTCATCTCTGATCTTCTCATGATTCTAACTTTCCCGTTCAAAATTCTTAGTGATGCCAAACTGGGAGCAGGGCCTCTGAGAACCCTGGTGTGCCAAGTTACTTCAGTCACATTTTATTTTACAATGTATATCAGTATATCGTTCCTGGGATTGATAACCATTGACCGCTACCTAAAGACCACCAGGCCATTTAAAACTTCCAGCCCCAGCAATCTCTTGGGTGCGAAGATTCTTTCCGTTGTCATCTGGGCCTTCATGTTCTTACTCTCACTGCCTAACATGATTCTTACCAACAGGAGGCCAAAAGATAAGAACATAACGAAATGTTCTTTCTTAAAGTCGGAGTTTGGTCTGGTCTGGCACGAAATAGTCAATTACATCTGCCAGGTCATTTTCTGGATTAATTTTTTAATTGTCATTGTTTGCTACAGCCTCATTACAAAAGAACTCTATAGGTCTTACATCAGGACAAGGGGTTCAGCCAAAGCGCCCAAGAAAAAGGTGAACGTCAAGGTCTTCATCATCATCGCCGTGTTCTTTGTCTGTTTCGTTCCCTTCCATTTCGCACGGATTCCCTACACGCTGAGCCAAACCCGGGCTGTCTTTGACTGCAGCGCCGAGAACACCCTGTTCTACGTGAAGGAGAGCACCCTCTGGCTGACGTCCCTGAATGCCTGCCTTGATCCATTCATCTACTTTTTTCTTTGCAAGTCTTTCAGGAATTCCTTGACAAGCATGCTAAGGTGCTCAAAGTCTGCATCAACATCTGGGGCAAACAAGAACCTGGGACAGGAGGGCAGAGAGCCAAGCGAGGAGACGCCAATGTAGAATGTTACCCCAGGGGCCGCTTCAGTCTTTAGTGTCCAGACGCCTCCAAGGGAAATCACTGCACACTATAGTAACATTCACTAAAAAGAAGCTGAGTTAATGACTCTTTAAATAAGCAATGATGTAAGAAAATAATTTTTAACTACTTTCCCCGTACATATATAGGGGGAAAAAAATCCTAGTCTGCAGGTATATCATAAAGTGAACTGTATCCCATCGCTATACTGCAGGCAAACCACATACATACATACAAAAAGAAATGTAACAATTTATCTGGTTTCTACAAAATTAGCAACATGAAATGTAATATCCACTGTCATTTTAAGATTAATATTACCAATCACAATATTATTTTTGTAATAAGTGAGAGATTATGCTTGATCTGATACACCAAACACAGTAATCAACAACTTTCCATTTACAACAAAGATAACAACAAAACCAAAGGGACTTAAATCAAATGAAATGACAATGGATAGCGCCTGAATTATTTTAAACACCTATCAAGATGGTAGAGGTTTGACCGGTGAATCTTACCATAAATAACAGACGTGATGAATGAAATGATTAACCTAACATGAGTAAACTTTCATAACATTCTAATATTAAAAAAAATTACTACTTTCTTAACGCTAAAGAACCCAATTTTACTAAGGGTCTGAGTTTACTGGGCACAGTGCCATTATCGGTACGTATCTGCTAACTAGCTTCAGAAATGCCTGCTGCTTGGATAACCAGCACACATCTTAGTAAGAAAATGTAAGTAACTATAATTATCAAATCACACATCACATCTACCAATAAGGAAGTGATTGAACTACTTGGGATTACCTGTTCATAATCATGTGTGTAACATTAAAAATGCATTTATTCTGTATCATTCTATTTTGTTGGAATTTCTTAGTTCAAAATTGTTAGATACGATGGTCCAACCTTCCTTGCCTCCATTAAACAGTAAATGTATTTAAGAACTGTGGCCAGTACCGCTTTATTATCTATAATTTTGCAGTTTCTTCAGGGACTTAAGTCATGTTTATAAGTTCTCATGTGATGATAAAAGAATGAAATGAGTAGTGAGAATTCATGGTTCCTAGGTGGTATTTTTATTTTATTTTCATTAGTTATCAATGCAGAATGATGTGTATTTAATGGGCATAGTGTGATACTTCATCTTATGTATCTTATATAAGCAATAAGACAAAATTGGGGTCATAATTGATAGTTTTAATATAAAGATGCCCTAAATACTAGTATCTAAATATCATGTACCGGAAATGAGCAGGGTAGATTACAGAACAGACAAGTTGCCCGAACGTCAATAATGTTTTCCAAACCCAGAACGAATAATTGATTCCCATTTCGGTACAAAGCTAAGGATATATAACTCTTATTGTGGCATCTATTCCGAAGTGGCTACACTTCCCATGCTGCACTGCCGCAGTGAGGGTGAGACCCTGGAGATGCGTGTAGACGGTCAGACATGGGAACGTGCAGGCTAGGGACACAGACTAAAGAGACAGCTCTTGCCTAACAATGCATGGGACCTGGGCTCCATGTCCAACACTGCAATACAAAAAGGGGTGTATTCCGTGACCCAGAGTGCAGAACACACAGCCGGTGCCAGATCTGCCATAGTGCCTCCCTCTAAAACACAGAGACTTCCCTCTAAGACACAGAGATTTTGATTTTGTGAGAATACCAGAGTGTGGGCAACAGAAGAGAATCTAGCGATTAACTATCTCCACTAAATTTTACTTTGCATATGAGATAAATATGAGCATCCCTCAAACTGTCCAGGTATAGAATGGCTCTTTGCCAAGGTCCTAGGAATTCAGTGTGAACATGATGAGAGACTGCTGGGAAAACAGATTCCTTGAACAGACTCTCCTCCTTTGGTGGCTATACCTATTAACCGTGACTCTTTTCTACAACAGACAGATAATATAATGCTGATATGGTTATGGCACTTTAATAAAAGAACTGCAAGTTATTTGGACTTACCTGGGCTTGATAATTATGTATATACCGTATGAAATTAGTGAGCAGTTGTGGTGCATGCCTTAACTAACTCCCAGCACTCACGAGGCAGAGGCAGGTGGGTCTTTGTGAGTTCAAGCCCAGCCTGGTCTACAGAATGAGTTCCAGGACAGCCAGGGCTACACAGAAAAACCCTTATCTTTAAAAAAAAAAAAAAAGAAAAGAAAACAAAAGAAAGAAAAGAAAAGAAAAGAAAAGAAAAGAAAAGAAAAGAAAAGAAAAGAAAAGAATAGAATAAAGAAAAAAAAGATTAAACCCTAACCACATCTTTGGGTTTCTTGTTTCTTTGCAGAAAGGCAATAGGCTTCATATACTCTTATATCCACCTGAACCTATTCAAGACATTCTGAGAAACAGGCAAACGGTTTATGCCTATAATCACAACACTGAGTGGGTGAAGTAGAAGATCACTACTTCACCACTTCAAGAACAGCCTGGTCTACTCAGCCAGTTCCAAGCTAGCCAGGGCTACACAGAAAGACCTTGCCTCAAAACTCCCCAAAGCTGGCATCCTAAAAAACTGTGAGTACTATCAAATACCTACTACACATAGAATATGCCACAATCTCCAACTGTAAATACTTCGACATACATAAAAATGCAACACATCTCATACTTCCAATTAATTATTTTACAGAAAACCAAATATGGTATATGTGAATAGCTGAAGGCACGAGGCCATAAAAGATAGTCCTGCTCCTTAGCTCAGTGGCTTACCAGACCTGAGGATGTGAGTAGTTGGCAATTTTATTTCAGTGATTTCTCAGAAAACATCTGAAGCAGGCCTTGCTGAATCACAGCCCCTATTTATAGCTCCCAGTTCAAGACTTGATAAAAATCCTATGGTCTGAAAATGGTTTCTATATTCTAAGAATGAATTCTGTGTCATATGGAATTTATAGGAAATAAAAACTCCAAGATCACATCAACAAACCAGATATATCCAATTAAAAGATAGAGTACAAACCTAAACAGAGAATTCTCTACAGAGGAATCTCTAATGGCCGAGATACACTGGAAGAAATGTTCAACATCCTTATACATAAAATGTTAGCCATCAGGGAAATGCAAATCACATGACTCTGAGATTCCATCTTACACCTGTCAAAATGGCTACGGTCAAAAAATGCAAGTAACAGCTCATGCCGGCAAGGAAGTGCAGCAAGAGAGGAATGGGACACTTCCCATTGCTGGTGGGAGTGCAACATAGTTCAGACACTTTGGAAACTGGTTTCTCAGAAAATTGGGAATTGGTCTACCTCAAGACCTAGCTATACCACTCCTGCCTGAGCACATACCCAAAGTAGACTCCACCATCCCACAAGAACACTTGCTTCACAGCAGCTTTATTTGTTATAGCCAGAAAACTTGAAACAACCTAGATATCCCTCAACTGAATAAAATGGGTAAAGAAAATACACATTTACAGAATATAGTATTATTCAGCTATTAAAAACAATGACATCATCGAATTTGCAGGCAAATGAATGGAACTTGAGAATATCATTTTGAGTGACGTAACCCAGACCTAGAAAGACAAACATGGCATGATACTCACTTATAAGTAGATATTAGCCATAGAGTATGGGGTATCCATGCTACAATCCACAGACACAAAGAAACTAAATAACATGGAGGGCTCAACAAGGACTAATGAATCTCAAAGAAGAGAAAATAGAATAGAAATCATGGGTGGATGGGGGAGCTGGATGGGGCTGGAGGTAAGGAACAGGAAGAATCAGGTTGGGGGGAGGATGGAGAGACAACCGGAGTGGGGGGGGGGGCATGTCTGGGACAAGCTAGAAACCTAGGGTGATTAAAAAACTCCCAGAAATCTATGAGGGTGACCCTAGCTAAGATACCTAGCAATGAGGCATATAGCGCCTGAACCAGACATCTCCTGTAACCAGGCAAGACTTCCAACGAAGGAACGAGGACACCAACCCAGACACAAAACCTGCATCCAACAATTTGTCCTGTCTACAAGATGTGTAGAGGTAAAGATGGAACAGAAACTGAGGGAGTGGCCAAACAATGACAGGCCCAGCTTGAGACTCATGTCATAAGGGGGGGGGGCAGCCCCTGGCACTGCTAATGGTTTTCTGAAGACAGGAGCCTAGCATAACCATCATCAGAAAGGCTTCACCCAGTAACAGATGCAGCCAAATATATTAGGTGGAGCTTGCAGAATCCTGTGGAAGGAGGTGAAGGGCTGTAGGAGCCAAAGGGGCCACGCATACCACAAGAAAACCTACAGAATCAACTAACTTTGGCCATAAGGTCACACAGAAACTGACCTGGAAAGCAAGGAGCCTGTATGGGACTAAGCGAGGCCCTCTGTACATATGTTACAGTTGTGTAGCTTGGTCTTCAAGTGCAACTCGTAACAGCAGGAACAGTGGCTGTCTCTAACTCTGTTGCCTGCCTTTGGGACCCTTTCTTCCTGCTGGGCTGCCTCATCCAGCATCAACAGGAGAAGACACGGGTGGTCTTTCTGCAACTTGATAAGCCAGGGTTGGTTGATATCCATGGAGGGCTCCCCTTTTCTTAAGGGAAAGGGAGAAGTGGATTGGGAGAGGGAATGAATGGGAGGAGAGGAGGGAGGGGAAACCAGGGATGGGATGTAAAGTAAATAATTTAATTAAAAAATACAATTTCTCCAACTTTGTGGGGGAAATTCCAATGTCTATAGTAAGGCTTGCCAACAACACAGCCATGCTGTGCAGACTGAACATCAAAGACTTCCAAGCCACAACAATAGAGCTGGCAAGGAAGACTATTCAGTCAGAATCACTTAAAACTATAGCCCCTTAAAAAAATAAAAACCTGCCGACCCTTGGATTACTACTTTTACAACAGAAATAAAACATCTGAGACAGACACTCCCACCACCCCTGCAGCTATTTCAGTTTGTGAGCAAGAGCTACGGGTTAGGGTCACCAGTGGGAACTGGATACAACCGTGATCACTAGCACCAAGAAATGGATGGGTTCAGCAAAATGGGAAGAACATTAGAAAGCGCTTTCCAGAAGGAAAGTAAATGGACAATATAAAAGTAAAAGAAAATACGTCTATACTTACACGGCAAAGTGTACTTTACTTACAATTTTCAAATTGACTTAAAATATTTTAGTAAGAATTAGAGAACTCTATCTTCAATGGGATTATAAATTGATACACTCCATATAGAAACCTTTTTGAAAATACCATATAACATTTTGATACTTAGCACTTGATCAACCTATTCTTGCTTACAAATATGTTAAAACAAACATACAAGAGTACCTGCTTTGAGCAGTAACAGCTCAAAAAGTCAAACAAATTAAATGTCCATCAATATCAGCTTAACGAAAATATGGGAAAGTTGTGTTTATTATTATGATCAGTGTCTATGTATTAACATAGACTAAAACAAAATCCAATTTATGCTTATTTAATATGCATAAATACTTACACACTAGTATAAACATAGATGACTTCCTGCTAGCTATACCCTGGTATTTAGTTTTCAAATAGCTGTTTGTGTGTGTGTGTGTATGTGTGTGTCCATGTGAGTGTGGATCTGTGTACACTACAGCACACATATAAGTATCAAAGGACAACCTCAGGTGTCAGACAACATTTGCCATTTTGTTTGAGATAGAGTCTCCTTTTCACTGCTGTATATACCAGACTAACTGACCTGCAGGCTTTTAGGGAATTCTGTTTCCACATCTCCCATCTAAGTTCATTCTTCCATGCTTGTGTGGCAAGTGCTTTACCTACTGAGTCATCTCCTATGTATTTAATTTTTCAAACATATGCTTTCATTTATGGCAAAATACTGGTAACTAAATATTAAGCATTTCAAGTACTGTTGTGAATTTATTGCCTGTTTCTAGTTAACTGAAGAGATTTTTCTAATACTGATTTCTACTTCAGGACATCTGCTTGTAAACTACATAATGTGCTTCAGTCATTATCACTTTTGGTTATGCTAATTGGAAAATTTAAAACAATTTCACGCGATGCAAGGAAGAGTACCTCAGTATATTTCAGAGTAGATGAGACGTCTCTCCTAGGAATATAGAGTTCCCACATCCTACGGATAGAGTACCTACATCCGTAATGAAAATGAAAGCAAACACTTCAACTCTTCCAGTATTATTACATGATGCATATTAACTACATCAACACAAGTCCTTTTGCTCTTAGCCTTGGTCCAAATCAGGAACCCTGGAAAGCTAGAAGAGGAGGACGGAACAGACAACTTCCATTAGAGACCAGTTTGCCCCATCTGACCATACTGGTCGGACAACTCGAGTTTGTGACAGACAGAACCACAAGTCTGTTCAACTTCTTTTTCCTGTATCAGTCACTGACTCTTGGCATAAGGATTCCAGAATGGGGTAAGCCACTCCAGATTCCTCCTGGTGCTATCTCAGGGGTGTGGTAGGGTAGGACAAGGCAGGCTCTAAGCACAAACTCTAGGGCCAGTGGTGGGGTTTTAGTGGTCTCTATCACACTATTTTGGGAAGATGCTTAATTTCCGCATTTTGATTTTCATCTTTCAAATGAAGCTGGACTATGTTGCTATTGTAATGACTATGATAATGTAGTTACCTATAACACTATAGCTATTTTGATTTTATTAATTTTTACTCTATTTCCTTAGTGCCTACTAGAATTCCAATCTTTAATTTATTCCCACTCAGCAGATTCCTACATTCTGAGACTTTTATTGCATGTTTTGTTTTGTTTTGTTTTGTTTTTTAGTTTTTCCTTCCTGGCCTTCATGAAATAATAAGTCCATAACATTCCTGTTTTCTTTTTGTTGACTTAGCAAGCTTTCATGGCATCTCCCATGACAGGCATCACTGTAAGCATGTGCTGGATATTCATCCCTAACCTTATAAAAAGGACACTGTTGTATATTTCATCATAAAGAGAAGGCAAGTATTTCACAGTGAGTATAAATAACTTCCCAAATGAGGAAAAAAAAAAGCAACAGGTGGACAGCACTTGGACCTAAGCACTACAGCTCTGAGATGGTTCCACTCAGCCCTAGGGAGCAGTGTACAGACAGGCCCTTCCAAAGGGAATATGGTGGCAAGAAATGTCAGCATTACTGGGAGAAGCTAATGAACTTACCAAGGGAAGCACGTTGAATCTCTCGTTTAAAAAGTGTGCAGCATGTTAGGACCAGGACAATGGCTCAACTAGTGAAGACCAGCCATGACCATGCAGAGTTCAACCCATGGGACCCACATGTTGGAAAGATATAACTAACTCACCGAAGGAACACACACACACACACACACACACCAAACATGTATTGTGCAATCAAAAGAATGTACCTTTGTAACCCTAGAAATGGCCATTACTAATCAGTTCCTCTTTACAAAGTTTCCCACATTTGGCATTTTGAAATTTGACCAAAATGTGTTTTCTACTTCTCATATTATGAGAATTTCCCTTGTTTAAAGTAAAACTTTTCAGATCTTTGTTGTTATATTGGATTGGGGGCTATTGAGATATTTAAAATTGTCTGTAGAAAATAAAAATAAACCTGCACTTTAAAATTGATTTTGCTAGGTTTTTACTCTCTTATGAAGCAAAAGGATATATATTTAAGTGAAAACCTAACATAGTGTTGCTAAAGAGAAAGTTTTAACGAGATACCACCCGTTCCCTAGAGCTAACCAAAGTTCCCAGGAGCCACAGTACATTCCATTTTAAGATGTTCAAGTGTGGAATCAATGTACTGCAAATCCTCAACGAAGTAATACGGGATTTCCAGGTAGCCAAACACCGAAGATGGTCAATCTCTAAGTAAGCACGCCGCATGAAATATGAAGTGAAACTCACCATAGATAACCACACATCCACCGTAAGAGCATCTAATTTCCTCTTTCCTTTCATCTGTCTGGCAGGGAAGCACACTGTCACACATGCTAACTTTCTGCACACTCCCTGAGATTTAACAGGAAACAGTGTACCGATCTTAGTCCAGCACTGACGACACGTAAAATTCTCGAAGTCTACAGAATGAAGGTGGTTTCCCAAAAGGGCTTCCTAAAAGTGACACACTACATCTTCACTCAAACTGGCAACTCAAGTAACCAAAGCAATGAGTGGCTGGCATTTTTAGTTTTCTCTGATCTGCCCAGTGTTAGATCATCAATACCCCTTCCCCACACTCCTATGAAATAGATGATGACTTCACACTTGCTACATGAGGGAATGAGGTGCACTAAATAACGTACAGGTCTATGGGTAGTAGCTGCCACTTCTTAGGAAATGGGGCACA
Organism: Apodemus sylvaticus; assembly: GCF_947179515.1. Taxonomy (NCBI): domain Eukaryota; kingdom Metazoa; phylum Chordata; class Mammalia; order Rodentia; family Muridae; genus Apodemus; species Apodemus sylvaticus. Next base: position 108,978,625 of record NC_067475.1, read on the forward strand.
TAATCTGCCACAGATCTGGGGATCAAAGGCTAACAGCAATGTCTGTAGAAACAAAATAAAACAAACAAACAACAAAACCCTATCCTTCAACATACAAACTCCTTGCAAGCCCAGGCTATAAGGGTACAGAAGATGATTTGATTTTCAAATCAAGTCTTATCCTTCTACTTGGTTGTGATTTATACTTTTTTTTTCTCATCATTTTAACTCCTCTTATTACATATGAGGTATTCAATAAGGTCACGGAACATGAATAAACACTGGGGCTGGAGAAATAGTTTAGCAGTTAAAAGCATGCTCCTGGCGCCCACTTCAGAGGCTCACAATCACCTTGGACCCCAGCTCTAATCCAACACCTCTGGCCTCTGTGTGCACCTGGATGCATACGCGTTCTTATACATATCATCTGATATAATAAACTGTCCCACACTGCAAGCAGGTGGCATGCCTTCTGGGCCAATGAAAGCACTGGATTATATCTCAGTTATATTCATATTATATTATATTATAGCTCAGCACACACAACCAAAAACTACTGCTGGCATATGCTCCAAAGACAAGGAGGTTCTAGAAAATGTGGGTATTACCGAAGCCCACAAGGGGAAATGAGGAAGGAAAGCCAGTATAAGAAAGCAGAACCTTTACTTCACAAGCTGTTCCTGGTTGAGCTAATGACAGCCGCAACTCAGACAGCTGAGCGTCTTCCCAAGCAAAGGTCAGTTTTTCTAATGTATCTGCTTGCTATAAAAGGTAGAATGTGGTAAAATTTTTAAATAATCTAAGTATAATATTCTGTAATGACAGGCTATAAGCATAAGGTGCTACACAATGTATGACAAACTGCCCGGTACTCTTACATCTTAAATTGGGTTGTTACTGCCATGCGATGATTGGTGCTTGCTGTTTGGATTTCACAAGGGTATGTATTAGCGGGACTTTAAAAAAAACAAAACTAAACAAACAAACAACAAACAAACAAACAAACAAACAAAAAAACCTAAGCTATGTGCTCAAAAATTCTAGCCAAAGAATCGAATGTGCTAAAGGAGTTAAACAATAAGTTTGTTTTTACAAAGAGTAGTTATTTGCCAACTCACGAGGACTCATTGTTTACCTCTCTTTGTGTGCACGTTTATGTGTGACAGCCGATGCTCGAGACGGTCAACACCACTGGGATGCAGGGCTTCAACAAGTCTGAGCGGTGCCCCAGGGACACTCGGATGACACAGCTGCTGTTCCCAGTGCTCTATACTGTGGTTTTCGTGGCCGGCATCCTGCTGAACACCGTGGCCCTCTGGGTGTTCGTCCGCATCCCCAGCAACTCCACCTTTATCATCTACCTCAAAAACACTCTGGTGGCAGACTTGATAATGACTCTGATGCTTCCTTTCAAAATCCTTTCTGACTCGCACCTTGCGCCCTGGCAGCTCAGAGGTTTCGTGTGCACTTTCTCCTCTGTGGTCTTCTATGAGACGATGTATGTGGGTATCATGATGCTGGGCCTCATCGCCTTTGACAGATTCCTCAAGATCATCATACCGTTTAGAAAAACCTTTGTGAAAAGGACTGCTTTCGCGAAGATAGTCTCCATCTCTATCTGGTCCCTGATGTTCTTCCTCTCCCTGCCAAACATGATCTTGAACAAGGAGGCAACGCCACCATCCGTGAAGAAGTGTGCATCCTTAAAGACTCCCCTGGGGCTACAGTGGCATCGAGTCGTCAGTCACACGTGCCAGTTCATTTTCTGGACTGTGTTTATCCTGATGCTTCTGTTTTATGTGGTGATTGCCAAAAAGGTATACAACTCCTATAGGAGGTTTAAAAGTAAGGACAGCAAGCACAAACGGCTGGAGGTGAAGGTATTTATCGTCATGGCTGTCTTCTTTGTCTGCTTTGCCCCATTTCATTTTGTCAGAGTACCGTACACATACAGTCAAACCACCAATAAGACTGACTGTAGGTTAGAAAACCAGCTGTTTATTGCTAAAGAAGCAACTCTCTTCCTGGCAACAACTAACATTTGCATGGACCCCTTAATATACATAATTTTATGTAAGAAGTTCACACAAAAGATCCCATGTATGAGAGGGATAAGGTCAGCAGCACCAAGCGAAGACCACCACAGTACTCAGACAGACAACATCACCCTAGCCTGACCGCTTTGTCCCACAGGTTAGTTTCACCCATGGGCTCACATCTATTTATGGGACTTCAAAAGATCATTTATGTGGAGACTTCACTGAAGCATTACAGGAAAAAGGAGGGGAACAGACAGTTCCCTGCATTTTATTATCCTAGTGTACAGAAAAGATTATGCTCATTTTAACCACATAGATGTATATGAACGGGATGAATTAACATTAAGAGAATGTGTAATAAAGCAAATGGCCACTAGATGTCACCTTCTCGAGAGCATTCAGGTAATATGGAAAAGGATAATGGGAAACAGGTTTGCCTGAAAAAGCTCCCTTCTTCAAGTTTCTCTCCATTTAGTTTGATGTTGGCTACCGGTTTGCTGTATATTGCTTTAATTATGTTTAGGTATGGGCCTTGAATTCCTGTTCTTTCCAAGACTTTTAGCATGAAAGGATACTGAATTTTGTCAAATGCTTTTTTAGCATCTAATTAAATGATCATGTGGGTTTTTTTCCTTTGAGTTTGTTTATGTAGTGGATTGCACTGATGGATTTCCTTATATTGAACCATCCCTGCATCCCTGGGATGAAGCCTACTTGATCATGGTGGATGATTGTTTTGATGTGTTCTTGGATTCGGTTGGCAAGAATTTTATTTAGTATTTTTGCATCGATATTCATAAGGGAAATTGGCCTGAAGTTCTCTTTCTCATGCTACATTATGTTTATAGCAGCCTTATTTATAATAGCCAGAAGCTGGAAAGAACTCAGATGTCCCTCAATGGAGGAATGGATACAGAAAATGTGGCATATTTACACAATGGAATACTACTCAGCAATTAAAAACAATGAATTCGTGAAATTTTTAGGCAAATGGTTGGAACTAGAAAATATCATCCTAAGTGAGGTAACCCAATCACAAAAGAATACACATGGAATGCAATCACTGATAAGTGGATATTAATTAGCCCTAAAGCTCTGAACACCCAAGACACAATTAGCTCAACAAATTTCTCCCATGAAGAAATAAAGAGAGGGCCCTGATCCTGGAAAGGCTTGATCCAGCATTGTAGGGGAGTACCAGGACAGAGAAAAAGGAGGGAGGTGATTGGAGAATGGATGGAGAGAAGAAGGCTTATGGAACATATGGGGAGTGTGGGAACCGGGAAAGGGGAAATCATTTGGAATGTAATCAAAGAATATAGAAAAAGAAAAGAAAATCTTACCATTTTTCCTTTTATTGAAAAAAAAACAAAAACAAAAAAAAACCCTTTCTTCTAATGACCATCCCACATTCTCTCACACACATAATCACACTAGGTTTTACAGCCTTCTGAATGCTGATACTTGTAGAGATAAACCAAGAAACTTGCATATCCAGTGAAAGAGATGCACTCTGAGAAACCAAAGTGGGTCAAAATATCCCCAGGAATCTCAAAAGATTTTCTCCTTACAAGCGCAAAGGGTTGCTCCTACATCTAACCAGAGCACCAGAAGAGAGGCACATGGGACAGGCAAAGCCAGTTCACAGTCACCACGTGCAATCTGAGAGCGGGGAGGTGGTGTCAGTCAGCCAAACCTTCCTGGGCAACAGCAACTGCACCCTGGTAGAAAATAATTCTTTCCCTCACTGTTTCTCTATATATTAGAGTCCTTGTGACTCATTGTCTTATATTAGTTGCTTTGATTCTTGACCACATTTAAAATCAGGGTTCCTAAAAAGACAGCTAAATCACACATTTTTATTATCTTCCAAAGTTTTCCCCACCTTCCACCCCCCAAAACTGGACTGCAGATATCCTAGACAGGATGTTCTATACTATCCTTAGTGCATATAAGCAATGGAATGGTGGTCCTGTGATTAGTAATATCCATGTGGGAAGACTTTTCCCAAGCCTGGTTCATTTTATTTGGGCCCATCTATTTTCCTGTATCTCTTTATGGGTTAAAAAAAAAAAAAATTAACGTATATGGCTGGCGATGCTGGCTTTTCTAGAGAACATGAGGACCCTTCCCCTAACCGTGCCTGTAATCTGAAATCTAGGCTTCTCTCCTTCCATGGCCTCAGAGGCCTCAGAGGCAAGAGAACTTCCTTGTCTTTCTGGAATCATTCGCTAACCTTGACCTTTACAGACTCAGTTTAATCTGCCACATTTTCTCTGCACTCCACTGTAAGTAGAACCTTCCGTCTGACTTACAAGTTCCTATCGATTAGTGAAACCCAAAGTTGCTACCCTTTCCTCCGGGTAACCTCACCTGCCCATCCTACCCCCATTCCTCCAGCCAGTCACTTCCTCATCTGTGTGACATCATTCCTCAACTATTTACTGCATTGATTTAGGATAATTCACTAAATATGCACTGTGCAATTAATAAATGTTTGCTAAAACAAATCAAATGGGCTTTTTTGTTGTTTGTTTGTTTGTTTGTTTGAAAGGTTGTCACTATTTCTTCTGGTTGTCCTGGGAACTCACAAAGATCCACCTGCCTCTGCCTTCCAAGTGGAGTTCTGGGATTAAATGAACGCATCAAAATACCTAGCCCAAATGGGTCTTATTTTAATGCACTATAGAAGTAAAAGGGAAGCAGTCAACTCCCCCTGGTTTACCATTAGTAGGCTTCCACGGCAGGCAGTGTGGCTCAGTGGTAGAACCTGTGCCTGGCATGTACAGGATCCTGGATTTGATCCCCAGCACCCAGAAGAAAAGGAAATATTTTTAAAATGGAAGTTTAATTGTTCTTGAACTCTCTAGAGCTGCTTCCCTGCAGTGTGTGTGGTAGAGCTGAGGCGCAAGGTCACCCGCCTGGGCTGAGAAAGACCACGAATGAAACAAGGAGACTAAACAGCTCGTTGTTAGATTGTTAAGTCTCCTGACACAATGCTTTAGTAATCCAGTCACTAACTGGGTAAGTCAAGCCTGTAACTGCAGCATATTACAAATCTCAAACTTCTCCTTTAGATCGATTCTTGGTCTCTTACATAAAACAATGAAATCATTTGCATTATTGCACATATCGCTAAACCTATACACCATTACAGAACACATGACACAGTCACAGGAAGGTCCTAACACGGTTACACATAACACAGTTCATCTGAGCCACACTATTAAATAGTAATCCATACTTGGTAGTATAGCTACATAGTTTACCTTTGATGACAATTTCAATTACCTCTACATAAACTTAAAACTAATGTATATACTTTTAAAAAGGCATTTCCAGGTATAACTTCAGGGGTAAATATGTGTTTCACAAGGTCAAATACTTCATCCCATTATAATACCATAGTCAGAATTGGATTGCCTAGTCAAGTGTTGTGGTACACACTTATGTAATACCAGCATATCGGCATCTATGTGGGGATCACCACTCACTACCAGCTTTTCCAGGTGGCAAGTGTCTCTCAAAACAGCAAGAAAAGAGTGTCTAGTCTGTACAACAAAGTTGCCAGGTCTAACACACCTAGAGAAGAGGGGTATTAGACCTATCTTAAAGTTACATTCCCTAAGGGAACCTCTAAGCTCTCAAGGCAGATTCAAAACTGTAGAATAGTTACAGAATGTCATGATATGGAACGTGGCCATAAACAAGTAGCAAAGAATTTAAAGAAAGAAGTTCTGGGCCTTCAGATGTTTGGTCTGCTCTGGGACAGAGTACAGTATTGTGGAATCCTGTCTTCTTCAACTCTCCCACAGGCCCACACTTAAATCTGTAGTAAACCCTTTCTGAATAAACTCCAAAACTCCTTTAAGAAAAATAGCACTCTGACGCGGTATACGAGCTGAACTCAGAGCAAAATTGTGGGCTTTTGTAAAAAACTAAGATATAATTATTTGCCCTGGATAATTAGGGTGAGATGTTAGGCCTCCTAACATCTTCTATGAGGGGAAACGACGGGAGCGTAATTACCACACAGGGAAACATTGTAGAGAAACCACAGGAAGTTACTGTACCATGGGAACAGGGGCAGGGCAGAGATGCAATAATGATTCTTAGCTCAGTGACATGAGCAGGATATCAGTGACAAAGAGGAGCCCCTCAGGACAGTTCCCACACAGTTCCAACACAGTGAGAAATCACCCAGGACAGGACAGCCCAGGTTATGCAGTGTCTGCCATCTAAGAAAGGAATAGGCATACAAGATACTAGCCCTAGTTACTACAGAATTTACAAAGCATTTGAAAGGCCTAGGGACAGACCTGAACATTCTGAACTTCATATAGAGGCCCACTATGCATAATGAAAGTAAAGGACGCATGTGCTAGAAAGGTCACAAGCTTTAGTAGCCACCAGAATCAGCTGAGAAGACCCTAAAACACAGATTGCTGGATGTGCCCCAGCAAGGCTTAGTGCAAGCCTTCAGGAGATACCAGTGCCATGGGTTTGACCTGAACATTTAAGATCATGCCCCTAAATGTAGGTGAAGGCCCATACTTCCCAGTGAAATGGACAATTCAGCTGTCATGGACACATAATCCTACTGTCTAAATATAGGATACTGAGACAGAGGATGAGGTTGAGGCTAGCCTGGTCTACAGACAGAGTTACAAAGTTCTGGCCACCCTGAGCTTCATCTCTACATCTCTTCATCAAAAGCAACTGACTTGCTATATAGCCCTCTTGGAAATGAGTATTTAAGATGAGGTTAATCAACCAGAGACAACGAGACATTGTTAGTAAGAGAGCAGGGCCAGTAAAGGACTCGGTGACCTGGGAAGATGATGCCTCTTAAGGGGCATTGGCTATTTAACACTAAATCTTGACACTGCAGGCGATTCAGGTTGCTCGTTGGAAGCAGCAGCAGTGGTAAGACCAGGAGTGCTGAGAACAAGTGTGAACGTATTCCGTGATCCTTCTTACTGACCCACCCGGCAGGTAGACGAAGCTCGCAACACACTCATCTTTCAGCAGTCCCAGGAAGCCTATAAAGCGGTCTCATTATTTTCACTTTAGAGATGAAGTTGAGAAACTGAAAGACTAGGTCACCCGTGTGAAGTCACAGAGCCCAGCATGGCTGAGGACCTAAGTTAGACTCTAGCTTTTAAGCATTTATCTTAAATGGCAATATTCTCAAGAGAGCCCAACTTCAGTTTCCTAATCTATGCCTTGTTCATTTTATAACTTCCATAGCTACTCCCACAATCCCTGCCTCTTCCAAAATAACATCATCATGTGTGGGCTACAGGCAGCCCAGGAAGTGCTTACTAGCTGATAAGCCCAGACCCATAGGTTACAGGGCCTCCCATTCCAGGACCTTCCCACCCTACTCCCATGCCCAAATGCCTGTGGTGTGCCATCACTGTGCTGCTGGACACTTTAAAAGGATCACTGTTCTCGTGTGTGTGTGTGTGTGTGTGTGTGTGTGTGTGTGTGTGTGTGTGTTTGCATTTGTGTGGGGCATACATGAATATGCATGTAGAGGCTTGAGTTTACTACAGATCATCTTCTTTGGCCACTTTCCATGTTACATATTAGGGGAGGGTCTTAGATGAGCCTAGCGTCTACCATTAAAGGTACTCCAGCTAGCCAACTTCTGTGCTCTGGGATTAGAGGCCGCCATGCTTACCCAGCTTTTATGTGGGTTCTGGAGCTACAAATGCCTGATTTACTGGGAGCCATTCCCCTGCCCTCGCTTCCCTTTGTAACTGTCACTATACCCTCGAAGCAGATCCTATGAGTTTGCCTGCTGTAAAAGGAAATAAGAAAGCAAAAGTGCAGAGGGGACAGGTACTGTGCCATTGGTGTGTAGCTCGCTGATGGCAAACATGGATACAGCTCATCCAGGCCCCTAGACAAGTAGCCTCAGGACCAGAATCTGCACTGCTCTGGGCAAACAGCAGGAGGGCAGAGGAATTCCAAGGAGGCTGACAACCACCCCACTGGTGAATGGTGAGAAGTGGCCCCTGGAGAGGAAAAGGAGAGAAGCCTTTATGTAAATGAGTTTCATCACAGTTGAAGAAGATAGGATCAATCCCAGCACCCTGGTCTACCCTGTGCTAGCTGGGTGTCCCACTAGCTGAATTCCTGAGGGAAATAAAAGCCCCAAATTGGATTCACATGCTCTCTAGGCCAGTCATCCTGAACTGTGCTGGGCTCAAGGCAGATGCTGAGGCTGCACCCAGGTAAGGAATGCAAACCACAATGAGTGGGAGGTGCTTTGTGAGGCGTGATTATCAAACCAAGGAAGTTTGGAGGTTTGAAAAAGACTAATTTCAAAGCGAGGAATTAAAGAACGGCTCAGGGGAGATGAGCATTTGAACTAGAATTTGAAGGCAAACAAAGCACTTAGAGGAGAATGCTATGCAGCAAGTAGGATAACCCAGGAGGGGACTTGAGCACCCGGGTTGCAATCCCACAGCCTGTCAATGCACAAAGTGAGCAGAAGAAGCTCAGGACCCAACCTCAGAGCATGTTCTAGGCATCTGGACTTCTCTAATGAGCCTCTGAGACTTCTGAGATGCGGAACCAGTCGTATGGACTGTGTTTCTGGGGAAAACAAAAACAAACTTGTGCATCTTGAAGACTCTGAATTTAACTGAAAGAGACCAAGACTAGGAGCTCATCTTTCATTGGTGCAGGCCTGAGCAGGAAGGAGTCAGATCCCAGACAGTTAGATCAGGGAAGGGCCACAGATGATAAAAGATAGCCAAATGTTAGCTTTTCCTCACCCTTCTGAGCTGAAACAAACTCATAATGAACTTTTCCTCCAGCCACCAGGGCCCTACTTGAAGCTGACCAATCCAGGCTGGTTAGATACTTTCAAAGCCAGTGCTGTCACCACTGTTTCCATTTCTTTTGTCTATACTGATCAACCTAAAGTTAGGGGAAGGGATCCATCCTAGTTCACCCCAACCACTTAAAATCCCAACCCTTTAGGAAGAATAGAGTTTTGGCCCCAAGTCTCCTCTCTGCAAGCTTTGCTATGAGTGAGTGAGTGAGTGAGTGAGTGAGTGTGTGTGTGTGTGTGTGTGTGTGTGTGTGTGTTTAATTTTTAATAAAATTTGTTTCCTATTGCCATCTGTTGTGTCTAAGCTTTTATTCCTGCCTTCTAATTCAATTTAGTTGTTAGACAAACCAAACCCCATCCAGCCCCCCCTCCCCTCAACATGGTAGCAAATGGACTGGAGGCATTTTCAAGGGAATAAGTTGTGAGTTCAAAACCCAAGGTCTCTTGGGGATTTCTATATACAGTATGTTTGCGATTAATCTGTAAATTATGTTATCCTGGAGTTCACTGTAAGTATAGCCATCCTCCTCCAACGTGAGAGTCAGCTGCTGTAGAGGCCCTCAAACTTGATGAAGAAAGGCAAATGGCGTATCTGGGTGGCCTCAAACTCAGTTGTCATTGAGGAAATCAAGTCAGGAAGCTAAGACAGAAAAGGCAAAATGTGGACAAAGGTTCTGAAGACAGAGGCAGACTAAGCTGGCCAAGGCAGGAATAGAGACTAGAATCAGATAACCTAAGAGGCCTTGTTGCACAGATCAAACAGGAGGAAAGGAACGGGCATGAATCAGGGTTCGGGTGTGGAGAGTCCAAAGTACTACTAGAAGACATTAGAAGAAGGAAGTGACAGTCACCAAAATCATACTGTCTATCTGAGGAAGTCAAGGTTACTAAAAGGAGATGGAGCTCCAGTGTGTAACTGGAAGTAAGTGCAGAAGTTAGCTCTTATCTTTCCAAAGGGTTAAGTCCATCTAAGAGATGCAGAGTGACTTTGGTCCACAAGCCACAGCACTCGGAGCACCAAAGAAATGGTTGGATTTAGCCTTGTAATTGCCAGGTCTGCCCATCTGAACTTAAGCTTTCCTCCTTGGCTATCACACTATAGAGAATGAAGCGCAAGAGATTAGAACTTCTCCAGAAGTACAAAGATGGGAGGGGAAACAGCTGAAACCTTGGCTGTATCAAAAGGAGAAACTGGTCTCCAAGAGAAAGATATTCAAATTGCCAATGACCTTGCAGGAGAGATTCACCGCAGAACAGACCCACCTAGCCAGATAGACTCACCCTGCTGGAGAGACAGGGAGCAGAAGCTAGCAGGGAACCACACCTTACACCTTATGTAGTAAATGTTTTTCTTGCTTCTATTTAGACCCTACTTTCATGTCAAGAATCCTGGAGAAATCCTGGAGATGGACTTGAAAGGGTCAATGGATCTCTCTGCCCCTCTTCCAAAGTGGCCATAAGGAACAAATCTCCCTTTTCTGATTTTCACCATTATTTTGACTCCTTTAATTAGCTTACTGAAGACAGACAGCCAATCCTGGTTTGCTGGGGTACAGGCTATGAGCCCTAAGTCTAGCAACAACCTCCGGCAACAGAACCAGCCTAGTTATATCACCATTAGAAGCATCCATGTTATTACTTGAGTCCTGACTGCTTTGGCCCATTCTCAGAAGTAGAAGAAGAGGTTGAGCAAGGGAAGCTGGGGGGAAAGAGAATGGGAAGTATCACATGACAAAAACACAGGACAAAAACTGAAACAGTAAACAAATAATAAAGGAAGACAGAGGATAGAATATGAGAGACAGAAAACCCCAATTGAAGACTTCAAGTACGCATGTAATTCTGCTTTGAAAAAGATATATATTTACTAATTATTCAAACTTCTGCTAATCCAATTAAAAAAAACTTAAACTGCTGAACATGATATCCTGAGGCATAGGGCTAGAATGCTGTGCTTATGAGGTGTGCTAGAATGTGTGTTTATGAGGTGGGTTGTTAGTATACAGTTTTTCTCAGAATCATCTCCCTCAAGCAAATTTACCTTATATGTGTTCAAATATCTGCATATCTTTTTTAATAATAACTTTCATGCATATATTATCTCACTCCAGTGACAGGCATCTTCATGCTTAGGAAGACAACGAGGTGAAAGGCCTCACCCAAGTATAAATGCTGTGAAGCAGACACTAGGATCCAGGCTGGAGCTGACCTGATCCAAGGTACCAGTTTTGTCATGGCCCAACATTAAAGCAAGACACACAGCAGAGAGATAGACAGGATGCTAAACCCAGAAGAGTTACAAGGGGAGGCCAAGAGCAGACTTGGCTATCTCCAGACTCAATCTCCAAAGCTTCTGCCCCCTTTAATCAACCACCATGAAGGAAGTTCCCATACCAGAAAAGGTTGGGGCTTTTTGAAGACCTAATACACACAAGTCATTTCAAGTGGCAGATTAAACATAGTAATTTAGGCATAGGGACACAAAGATACCAATCTGGCCTAAGGGATATTAAAGGGTTTGAAATAATTACATACAGCACAAATGCACAGCTACCAGACAAGAACTGCAGAATAGCCTTCTATACAGCAACAAGCAGTAAGATTGTCTGAGGCTTTCACTAGAATCCTTGCCCCATGTCCTGACTATATGGAAAAGACATGGATATTCAGTACACATCACTCAGCTGGGTGTGGGGAGTCATGCCTGTAGTCCCAGCACTTGAAAGACTGAGGCAGGAGAATTGCCATAAATTCAGGGCCAGACTAGGGGACACAGGAAGACTCCACCTAAAACTCAAACAAACAAACAAACAAACAAACATATAAGCAAACAAACCCAAATGGTCCAAGACCAGGCACCGGAATCTGAGTGCACTGTCTTCCTTGCTCTCTTGGTTAGTGGGCCATTATGCAGAGGGCTATCAGTATGTTGACAGGCACATTTTACATGGGAAGGAACTGGATATACTGGAAATCACAGTAAGAGAGAAAAGGAGTCTGCACAAACCCTTGGGCTTTCTAACAGGGTAACGGAGAGCACGTTCCCAGGCTGACACTGAGGAGCAGACACTAGGAATGGAGGAATGAGCTGATGCTACAGCACAAGCAACGTGCTCAGCCTCTCACACGGAAACAAAGAGCTGACATGACAGAGGAGAAACTCTCATCAATACTTCAACTTCTCTCCTTGAGTGTCTGTCTGTGGGTTTTTAAGAATGTATCATGGAAAAGCAAACCATATATCTGTGATTAAGCCAGGATCAACATTTTGTAGACATTAAAACACAATATAACTTGCTCAAGTCATTCAAAATCCAAAAGAAAAGGTCAGTTTATTTCTATTGATATTTTTATTTAGTGATCTCTGAGTATCCCTCTGGTCAAGGGCCACTGGATAGATCAGCCAAACAGATGGTGCCAATTTCCCTATACAAAGAAGATTAAAGAAAAAGTAAAAACAAAGCAATTAAAGAATAAGAGTCAAAAAATCCACGGAAGGCACAATGGCTGGTTAGATTTCACAAAAATATTAAGATAATACTGAGTCAGTATTCAGTTTAATGCAGATAGCATTTCCAAATGCTGTTTTAGCCTTAGTACCATATAACAATATAACAATTAAAAAAAAAAACAAAACAAAAACAAAAACAAAATCCAAAGAATGTCATTAGGTCAGTTGGATGGCTCAGTAGGTAAGAGTGCTTGTTGCCAGAACCGAAGACCTGAATGTGATCCCTGGAACTCACATGGCAGAAAGAGAGAGCATTCACTTTGGCAAGGTGTCCTCTGACCTGCACTCATGTGCCTTGGCATATGATATATACACAGAAATTAACTTAAAAATGTTATCTTTGGGGAACTACATGCACAAACTTAAAGGTATTAAGTCTGTCACAAAGACTACAACTTTAAATCATCACCCCCTATAATGTATGCAACGATTTGTGTGTATGTGTGTAGTTGGCATGTAGAAGTGTTTAGCAATTTGCAAATTTAGATGAAATACAGTAAAACTATTCTTTCAGCTTGCATAACTTACTTTGACACATCTCTGGGGCTTGCTGACTCCAGGTTCAGTGAAAGACACTGTCTCAAAAGCAAGGTAGCAGAGACCTAATGGTGAGCTAAGATTACAGGCACATAGCCACTCACAGCCACAATGTTAGAGGCCATTAAAGTCACTACCAATGTTAAAACAGTGTGTGTGGGGAGAGAGCAAATGAGATGACTCAGCAAGTAAAGTCACTTTTCACTAAACCTGATGACATGAGGTTTTATCCCTGGGACTCACAATTTAAAAGGACAGAAAGGTCACCTACAGTTTCTTCTCTGACCTTCATACCACCACCTAAACATAAAATAAATATAATTTTGAAAGAGTCACACACACATACTCTTATACTCTCTGTCTCTCTCTCTCACACACACACATACACACACACACACACACACACACACACACGCACGCACACACACGCACATGCAAGCCCAACCATATCTACCTACGTACCTATATTAAAAGTGAATTTGCTAAAAGAGCTCCCCAGCATGTCATTGAAGTAGTAAGATAATTACTGCTATGATTTCTCCTGGGGCCTTATGAAATGTAAGGCTTGTTATACAATTAAGTAGAAAAAGATCCTAAAAACCAAAAAACAGGTTAACCATGCCATGAACAGTAAGGAAGGTACGAGCTAGCTGCTAGCAGCACTTTGCATCAAAGCCCATTTGATTCTTTCGGGTCTGAACATGTATGATTTCCTCTTCTGAATGTTAGGAAAGACTGGCTTTAACAGGTCCTAGCTTGAGAGTAGAGCACACATCACTTTTAAGAGTAATGTAATGCATAAATACTATCTCATGTTAACCTTTGCATTACCAGGCGTAATCTCCATTACCAGCCAAAGAAGTGCGGAAATACTGTGCCCAAACAGGCAGTCCGCTTCTATTCTGAAGAAAGAAGCTTGCCCATTCTACCCCAAGCCCACGATGAGATCGAACACAGCCTGTTGCCTCCTGAATAGTCAACACACATGCTTTAGGATCCAGGTCAAAGTCCAAAGATTTTATGAGAAAGGACATATTGTTAATGAACTTGTGGTCACAGTCTGTATTACCAAGAAGCCAAGTTGAGCCACCTGTCCTTGAGAAGCCAAATAAAACATCCTAATAGGGAAAAAAGAAAAAGCAAAAAGAGAAAACAGAAGGTGTTAAAGTAATGTATGAAGTATATGTGTGTGAATGTTTGAGTTGTGAGAGTATATGTATATGTGTGTATGTTTGAGTGTGTGTGTATGTATCTATGTATATATTTGAGTGTGTGTAAGATTGAGTGTGTGTGTGTAACTTGTTGGTCCAAATAATAACCCAGGTAATAAATGTTATTAATTTGGGGAAGGCAAGAGAACTTGTTAATCTTGTAACAGAAGTCCATAAAATACATGTTACAATATATGGTTTAGGACGAGTTCAGACAGAACTGAAAAAGTGGGGTGAAAACCCCCAAACCTGTACAGAGTGTCACTGCCCAGGCTTATAAGGTGGCTGCAGGAGATGAACTTTTTTCGAACTGGAGCTTTTAAGGTTCAGCAGTTACCTGCTGTTCTGGCAATAAGATTTCAAACCATTCAAACCATGAACAGCGCATTGTTTATCCTTTACAGAACATGGTGCTAGAGTTTGCTTTAAAAGTGAACAAGGCCAACATGGTGCAAAACCTCCCCTAGCACAAAATGCAGGGAACTGGCTTCAATGCCATAGGCTACATCCACAGAGAAATATAGGCGACAGAGGCTCAAGTCTGAGCAAAGGGTTGCTTATAAATCTAGAAACCTCGTATCTCATAGATGAGGCCATTATTAAATTGGCTAATTTATTTAAAGGCTTCTCCTAAAACTAGCTTCTCCTAAAACTAGCTTCTACTCTCTGTAACATCCCTTTAACATAGGGAAAGTATCAACCTGTGCTCCTTTGTTTTGTATTATTTTGTTTTAAACATCAACCTGTGCTCCTTTGTGTTTTGTTGTTTGTTTGTTTGGGGTTGTTTTTTGAAAATTAAGTAAGCAATACAAATTTAGTAATTTGCAACATTCATTTTCCTGTAAAACACAGAAGGAAGACCTATTAAAACATAAGGTATACATAATTCAAAGGCAAGTTTAAATCTACGATAGATTTACCAACTTAAAAAATATCTCTCCCTGATATTTCTCTTTATCCACAATAATAGATTTTTTTAATTAATTTGGTTAATTCTTCTCATAAAACTGTGTCACATTTAATTATTTTGGGCATATCTGAGAACAGGGAAGTATATGTCATAGTGCATATACATACAGCAGATAATTTACAAGAGTCAGTTCTCTCCTTCCACTCTGTGGGTACTGATGCTCAAACTCAGGCAATCATGAACTTGGTGGGAAGGGCCCAAGGAGCTTTCTTTTTGGTTATCATTCAGCAAGATATTTATTAATTTGTTTAAACATTACATGTAAAGAAAATTAAAGCTTTACTGTTGTTATTGTTCCTATTTATTTATTTATTTTTGTTTTGCTGCTGTTGTTGTTGCTGCTGCTGTTTGAGACAGAGTCTTTCTATATAGCCCTGACTGCTTAGGAGCTTTATACAGACCAGGCTGGCTCAAAGTCACAGAGATCCACCTGCCTCTGTCTCCTGAGTGCTGGAATTAAACGCATGTGCCACCATGACTGGCTAACATTGGAGTTTTTATCTGAAAATATTGCATATTCAGAAATCAAAATTTTTTGATAACATAAATTTGCCATGTTTGTTTTTTTTTTTTTTAAATTAGCCGAGTAAGATGGTGAAACTTGTAAATGTAAGACACAGGAGAATCATGAGTTCAGTGCCAAGCTGAGTTCCGCAGAACCGGTACGTTCAAGTATAACAAATAGACATTCTATCTTAAAGATAAACCACTAATAAAAATGCACAAAACACATATTTAAAATTTATTTACTGTTTTTCTATTTATATATTTTGGAGTCAGCATTTTGCCATATATCCCTGGTGGCTCTGGAACTCACAATGTAGACCAGGCTGGCTTCAAATTCGAGATGCATCTGCCTCTGCCTCCAGAATGCTGTGAAAGGGCCTGCACCACCACAGGCAGTGTATAAAAAGTGCTTTGATGGAATTATCTTTTGTGAGGGGCATTTAAGACAGTCAGTGTACCTCTCCTCTAAGATTAATTTAAAATATTCTGATTATTTGTATTTCATTTCTGTGTGTATGTAAAAATAGGTGTGCAGATTTTATTACACAATTACAGGTTTTCAAAGCTAGCAATTTACAAAGGCATTTAGTTTCGCTCAAGTAATATTTGTGCAATAGTGTTTTTGAAGGAGTTCCTTTTAATAAATTATATTCTTGGGCTGTCATGATGGTTGAGTGGGTACAGGCACTAACTTTTGAGCCTAAGAAGCATGTTAGTATGCACACACTGTACAACACAGATAGACATAGACACACACACGCACACACACACACTTGAGGGGGTGTGTAATGTATATGTATTCTAATTTCTCTTAATGGCAAATTTAGCCAGCAAGTAGTAATGAAATACATTATCTTCTAGATAGCATTAGAAAACCTAATAATAATAATAATAATAATAATAATAATAATAATAATAGCATTAGAAAACCTAATAATAATAATAATAAAAAAATCTACGTTGACCTGAAATTAATGCTGATTGGAGACACCATGCTGTCTTTGTCCCCCTCTCCTCACCCTGGCTTCTGACACTGACCTGCCCTGTGGGTGCCTTCAGGTGAATCACCCCAGATTCCTGCCGGTTCAGGAAATGCTCTGCCCCAGTCTAAATCTCCCTCTGCAATGTGAGTCATCTGCAGTAGCAAGCGAGCGAGTTGCTCCAGTTGTTTGTGGGCAGGTCGGTTTGAAAGGTGCCCCAAAGGACACTCTCCACAGGGCGGCAGAGCACCGACCACCGTCTCAGCAGAACAGAAAATGCCGACTGCCATCGCTTCACTACAAAATCTGTACTCCTGCTAACCTCACTCTTGAGATTTACTCCTACTTAAGAAATGAGGAGCCCGATTCAACTTGAAGGCGGTGTATCAAGTGAACGGCCAGCCGGCCCCCACAATGAAAGGTAAATGAAGTTGCTTTATGTTTCTTTTCCGTTTTCTTAAAAGCAGTGTTTGATATCATACAGCACTGTTTCATAATGCGGCCGTGTGTCTCCTTAAACGAGAGTTTTGAGGAAAAGTTACAAACTGGAGTGAGGGCTGAATAAGACCCATCTATCTCCTTGGAAAGCAAGGCCAAGTGCTTCCTACTGTCCAGCTCAAGCAGGCAGCGTCTGTCTCGAAAGGAGAAAGAGTGTTGGCAGTCATAACTATTTGGTGAAAACACCTTTTTTTTGAGAAACCGCATTTACCTCATTATGTGAATAAAACAAGAAGCCTTCTATTATTGTCCCCCAAGACCCAAAACTTTTATGTATATCATTTTTAAGGTGATGAAAAGAAAAGATACTTTTATGTCTCGTTTTAATCAAAAGAATCATGGTTTCCTCGTTCTACAGCAAAGTACGGGACAATCCTCACGCTGAAGACTTAAGCGATCATGTTAAAACATGTCAGGAGAGGCTCAGAGAAAACTGCCAAGCAACTCACAAACAGGCTAAGAGCAGCCCAGCTCTGCTCCAGAGCAAACTCCTGGAGAAATGCTCACTCCAGGGTGGAAAGCAGAAAGCCAGCAGGCGGGTTTTGCCTCTTCTACATAATGACGTTAAGTGACAGATAAGCTAGGGTAGAGTGACTTTCCGGTTCATGATTTCAGATTTTACCTATGATCGATCTCAGTCTCCTCTCACGGTAGGCACAGTAACCGCTTTTTATGAAGTTTTCTTCTATGATTTAGATCTGAGTGTCCAATTTGCAAGCACTGGGAACATCGACAGATTTAGCTTGATGCTGGCAGATCTATGGATGCAGAGGTTAAGGTGCTGTTTCATTCTTTGCCTCTGCCCCTGTGAGCGTCTGTCTCTGTCTCTGTCTCTGTCTCTGCGAAACTGGAGGATCCAGTTTCATCCTCTGATGCCTTCGCAGGATCTTGTCTGCAGGTCATGGCCCTGACCCTTGCTTTGTAGGACTTCTCAGGTTGGGAGATGGGACCACGGGCCGGTCTCATTCCTGAGTTCTGTATTTAAGGATGGAACCTGGATGTGTGTGCAGGGGTCAGCCATCACCAAGCCCGGAAGGTGAGGAGGTGTGTGTCTTAGGAGGTCCACTGAGAAAGATTACAGTTTTGTGGGTGTGGAAGACGAAAGCGAAATCAGAATAAATGTTCTTGTTTGGGTTGTGTCCTCAAATGGCCAGCCTGCATTGCTTTTCTTTTAGGTATCTTATGGCTTCACAGTTAAGAAACAGACATATTTCATTCTCTTTAAGAAAGCATCACAGAAAGTTAACACAAGACACTAAAATGATTCATTGTATGCACTTAAACAATAAAACTAGAGGAAAAAACATGAAACTCTCTCAAAGTCCAGAAAGGGGGAAGGAGGAATGCTGAAGAAGGGTGCGAGGTGAGAGCCTGACGGTCTTTTGGGATCCTAGGGCACAGGCAGGGGCTAGAGTTTTGGTTTAGGTTAGAACACTTGGGATTTGGCGAAATAACCAAGCTTAATGGCCAACAGGTAAAATGAAGAGACTAGAGGAGATGGTCACTGAGATTCTCTTGGACCATTAGATTTCACAGACCAGGTGAAATGCTGAGGATGGAGGAATAGCTACTGAAGACCACCACCAGGATAAGGCAATGCATCAGCATCCCTTAGAGGAGACGGAGTCCTCTCCAGCTCTGTCCCTAGCCAGCTCCATGATGCTACCCAAATCTTGACTTCTTTGTGTCGGAGATTCTTGCTTTGTAAGATAGAGATGAGCACTGCGCTGTTCGCTCCCCTGACCATGGCTGGGCTATTTTACAGTATAAACGCTGGGACCTAGTGCAGCTATTAAAGTTGTAAACATCAGAGGCACAGATAACAAGGAAAACGTGACCACCAACCAGGCTGTTAAATACTAGTTGAAACTCAACATCAGTGTGCCCACAGATGGTGACTCAAGCTTCCAGTTTGAGGGCAGTAGTTAAGGCCAGGCCTAATCTCACCTGGCCATGATTCCTAAATGTGCTGTATCTTTTTATGGCAAACAGAAGCAGAGTAGAACATCTATTCTCTATCCAGTACTGAACTAGCGTATGCTTCATTTTATTAACACACTTCACTGGCCAAAGACAAAAATTTTATACCAAAATAATTGAAGTAAGAACTCTGTAGCTACCTGCAAATTGTCCCTTCTAACCCCACCATATTTTCTAACTGGAAAGCACATTTCTTTCTCTCCCCTTCTCCTCTTCTTTGAATACTGACCCAACAAGGGTTTTCCTTTTCTTCTTCTTCCTCCTCTTCCTCCTCCTCTTTTTCCAGCTACTTCTGCCAGCCCTGTGCTTTTTCTCACAAATTCTAACAAATTGTCTTTAAATTTAAGAAGGAAGGAAGGGAGGGAGGGAGGGAGGGAGGGAGGGAGGGAGGGAGGGAGGGAGGGAGGAAGAAAAGAGAAGAGAAGAGAAGAGAAGAGAAGAAAAGAAAAAAGAAAAGAAAAGAAAAGAAAAGAAAAGAAAAGAAAAGAAAAGAAAAGAATTAAGTTGTAGTTAGTAGCAGACATCATCTTAAGCCCCCATTAGTGATTCCAGTGCAGCAATCCCCTCCCTGGCTGCAAGCAGAACACTTAGCTACAGCGCACCAGTGTGGAGAGGGTGCTCTGCTGCAGTGAGCTTCTTTCATCCACAAATGTTTCAGTTCTGTCTACCTCTAGCTATTGCTACTCTTCTTTGGGTTTTTCATAAGACCATCTAGCTGTGTTGAATACATTCCAAACTATGGGATAACAATGCTTCCTGGGTGTCTCAAAGGAGGTAAAAGAGCACAGTCTGACCTGAACAGCAGTTCACTTGGAAGCAGTTGCAGGCAAGGTGTAGAGAACACAAGTTTCAGAGTGACTGATAGCCAGATCTAAGCTGTACCCCTCAAGAGTGGTATTAAAAGGAGTAAGTGGCCCTGTAGCACCAACTGTACAGCTTTGCTGACAGAACATCTATAGGCCTCAACTTCTGCAAGCGAAAGAGTGGGAAAAAGAGTTCTTACAGTACCTAGCAGCATCTCTTAGTGTTCCTATGGAGGCTCTGGGCCATGCAATGCGGCATGCAGTCCTATGAGAACTGATGCACAGCTCTGGCAGAGTGGTTAGGTAACCTACACCACTAAATCCATCTGTTATAAAGAACCCAGTGTCTTTTTAGTACATTAAAGTATATGCAAAGTAATTTAGATGTCTGAGGCACATGAAAGCATAGACTGGCTTGCTGAACCCTGTGGCTATTCCCACAACTGTTCACCTGAGCCTGAGGCTTAGGCTTCTGAGATGCTAGATCGAGGGTTTGTCTGAGGCCTGAACAGACTCTCTGATCAAACAATCGGACTCTTTGGAGGGCATACCACAGACTCAAACTCTACTTTTCAAATCTATGAGTAAAGCAGCTGTCCTTTAATTAAATATCCTGCATTGAAAATGACTCTGGTAGCTCCCAGAGCAAGGTCAGTACACCAGGGAACATCAGAAACCAAATAACTCAAGGTCTCTGTATCAAAGAAGCTTCCAACAGAGTCGAAGAACTAAAAATGCTCACTGGATAGCTGGCACATTCCCACAGATCACAGTACTAACCGAGTGGGTCATGTAGAGGACATCTGCCCCCTCTGGGAAGCTGACAGCTGCCATTTTCTTTGGGGGTGGGTGACCTGACCTTTCAAACCCATCCCTTTTCATAACTTCCAGACTCAGAGATTGCTAAAAAGACAGAAAATGAACCATTTAAGGTAAGTTCACCTATACATAGTTTAAGAAAACTATGCACACTAAGGAGACATCTCATCATTGGGTATACTGCTGTACTTCAGGATTTGCAAGAACATGCAATGTCTTTAGGTAACTCCAGCTACAAGTCTATTATTGAAAAAATGGTTATTTTTAAACTGTTTTTGTTGAAACTAGCATTTTAAAGATGTGGTGAGAATATTAAGCAAGATAATGTCAGAATTGTCTAAGTATTACTGATGTTGAGAACTGTTATTTTAAATCTGCTAGTAAGCTACTGCTCAGGTCTGAAAGTTGCTTGCTGAAACAACCAAAGAAAAGAATTGCAGCTCTATTTATTTTCAGTTTTATTTGTACTATTTGAGGTTGCAAGGATGAAGAGAAACAAGATTAGACAAGTAGTCACACATCTAAATGAGTGTGGTAAAACAAATAGCTAGATGAAGATCAAAGACCGAGTTAAGGTGGCCAACTTGTGTGTTGAGGGCACAGTGGTACACGGGTACCACCTCAGGGTATAACTGCATGGAAGGGTCACTGTGATGGCTTTGAACAAGCCCAACAATAAACAGCTGCTAAACAGTGACACCCCAGACACCCTCTCACCTAAAATGCCCCACCTACTTTACGGGTATAAACAACAGAAATACCACATAAATAAAAATCAGAACCAGACAAAACTATATGACCCTATCAACTCTATGCCTAGGGTCACCAGAATAATGTTTGCCACTACTTTTTCTAGCAGACCAAAAAAAGGTGTCTACTAGGTACACGACATGCCCAAAGTCATGGCGGAGCACAGTGTTGCTGTCTCTGTTTGCATTCTGTTTACAGTCCTTATGAAACCACAAATCAGGTAACTACTAATTAATAAGCCAGCCTGTACAGAAGCCATTTCAAGCATTCAAAATGGCAGGCATCAGAGGGAAACATGCCACCATGGTACAGTGAGGCTACTTTTTTCCTGGCTTTTGCTTCTCTTCTCTTTCTAAACTGAAAGCGACCCCCAAGAATTAATTACCCATAATTTGTCCCACTGTGACAAAAACGAATATTTCTACCTCAACGTTTTTTCCCATCCAGCTCTTATCAGAAAATAATGCATATTCGATGCTGTCCCCACTCTCCTCTTCCATAAACAACTCAATATCATGCCAACCAAGTGCTCCTTCCAATATATTCATAGGGTTAGCCCATGTATTAAACTCTGCCTGGTCCAAATGTATGTACATATGTACATACATACATACATACATACATACATACATAGATCATAATATGTTCCTACAATGTATGTAGGAGGCAGAGGCAGGCAGATTTCTGAGTTCCAGACCAGCCTGGTCTACAGAGTGAGTTCCAGGACAGTTAGAGCTATACAGAGAAACCATGTCTCGAAAAACCAAAAAAGAAAAAGAAAAGGGCTAGGGAAGATGGCCAATTGGTACAGTGCTCACCACTTTATCTGAGTTCAGATCCCCAGAATCCACACAGAAGGGCAGGCACAGTAGTATGCTGCAGTAATAGCAGAACTGTGGAGACAGAGATATGGAACTCCCTGGCAGCCAATCTAGCCAAACTCCAGCCTCCATGACAGAGTCTGTCTAAAATAATATGTAGATGATAACTAAAGAAGATACTGTTGACCTCTAACCTCCACATATAGAGCATTCATGTATGATCAGGCCTGCCTTCAAACATACACACTTAAATACTTCACACACAGTAAGACAGACAGACAGAGGACTTAGAGAAGGAATGGTGGGAAGTTTAAAGTGCATGAGAAGGTGAGTTCACCAAACTCTCTCACCCCCATCTACTTCCTAACGGAAAGCCTGAAGCGATTGGACCTACAGAGGAGTCAGGGATGGAGAACTGAATAAGGATCACCCATTGTACTCCCGAAACAACAGCATTCTCAAGGAGGAGACTGGGAAGAAGCCTCTCCCAGGAGCCCTCACACCGAACTGAGGCTGTACTGAGTACTGAAGGAACAAAGTTCCAATGCCTGTGGGTACTTACATGAAGTACAGCTCAGGCAAAGCCATCCTGCAGAGGCAGGGCAAGGTGGTGTGATAGAGGGCAGGCATACGACTCCCCTGAACACGCTCCCCCTACTACTACTCCATTGATAAAAGAAAAAACATATAAGAAGACGTACATAAGGAAAACTTCCTGTTGCCTCTCCCCAGCAATTCTAACTTTCTCCCCAATGATTCTAACTTTCAAAACTTCCTTAAGTACCAAACCGGCTAAGTCATTTAAAAACAGCCTTTGGACCAATAGAAAGCACCTTCTTATGGCCTGATCTCATACACCAGCACCAAGAAAAGAAAGAGTTTAAAGAGTCTGAAGAAATACAAATGTCCAATCAATTATAATGTCATGGCTAAGTTGTAAAACCCCTTATACACACACACATTTCTCTCTCTCTCTCTCTCTCTCTCTCTCTCTCTCTCTCTCTCTCTCTCTCACACACACACACACACACACACACACTCTCTCTCTCTCTCTCTCCCCCCCCCCCCTCTCTCTCTCTCACACACACACACACACACACAAACTAAAATTTACCAGCATACACATTTCAATTAAAAGAGAAAATGACATTAAACTACGGGAAATTGGTAAAAGGGAAGGCAAACCTTGGAACAGCTATCACCCAACTAAGTTCCAGGTCCTGTGAGGATTAGGAGGAGAAAATCAAAGGAGAGAAATGGAAAGAGGTATCCTCTCCATGAAATTAGATGTCCCAAATCCAATTTACAAATGAACTATTATCTGCTCTGTCCTGTCTAAATACAGGATTTAATGCCCATGCAACTTTTATCTGTCAGTAAATCTAGTGACAGATGGTCTAGTGTAGGGGACTTACGAGGGTCACTTAACCCCGAGTGTGAAAGCAGCTGCCCCCACAGCAGAGGCCAGGGCCCAACGCACTCAGCCCCTCTGGGCTACACTCCTTGCTCCTCAGCTGCTGACTTCACTCTCTTAGTGAGCCAGGACTATTCCTTCCGAGGAGGGCTCACTGCCCTCATTGGCGTTGCCTGGAGCGACCACCACAGGCATGGTACACAAGCAGGGAAGACTTCCAGAAGAGCAACTGATAAGTTAGATTTTGAATAATTACCAATAGCCTACCTAGCAGACAAAAGACAAGAGGGAAACCCAAGACAAGGCCTTGAGGGGTGCTTAGAACAGCCCAAAGGCAGGAGGGCAGGGACAGAGAAGAGAGATATGGAAAACTGTAAACACGGAAGCTCCAGATTCCAACTGGGAGTCACTATATAATCACTACCTAATAACCAGAAAAATTATTTTTATTCAAATACCATCCATTTAAGGATGATTATTAAGAAGTACTATAAGTTGAAAATACACTTAAGTAGGAATTACTCTGGGAGATAAATGTACAGTGAAAGGAGTAATATGTTTTCACTGACATGTGCCTGTGGGGGTGGAGTGTTTGGTTTCTATGAGAGGAGAAAATTGAAAAAGGGTTGATGCTGACAAAAAGTATAACGTCTATACAAGCTAAAGACTCCACTTTGGAACTTCCAAACTGTTAATAAAAAAAAGGGGAGCACAAATAAAAATGTTCTCTTGGATTAGATACTGTTTCCATCAATGTAAATAACATTAAGCTTAAATATGGTGACCTAATTTCATTATACTAAGAGGAGACTTAAACCAGTGAGGTATCTTTCTTTTTTTTCCCCAGATCTTTAGCTGTGCTATTACATTAATATTTGGAAACATTCCTATTTACTCATTTATTAGACTAACCCATTAAACTGGAAAGCATTCTTGGGTTAAACACTTAAATTCCAGAATTTAAGAGAGATTTTTCCTTTCTACAGAGGCTATGTGCCTGATGCTTTTGTGTTTTTATCTTTACTGTTGCAATGTGGGCCCCATCAGTATTCCTACACGTCTGATAGGCTTAGTGTACTTTCCAGTGAGAACGTAAAAAAAACTACTGTATTATATAATTCTTACAATTAAGAGATGTGACTTTCCTGAGACAAACTGCAAAGCAGACAATAAGAAAAAGACAAAGGCAGAGTCTGTCCCTTGAGTCCACCGCCACCAATACCAAGTCTAAACACTTAGCAGCAACTGCACTTTAACAGGGATTCATCTTCCAGACTGTGACCAGTCCATATGTGACAACCATGCAACGTATGAAGCCACAGCTGCTGTCCAGCAGGGCACACCTGCAGGCTCCTCCCACCCAGGAGGGAGGTTCCCTGGCTTGAACAAGCAGCTCCCCACCCAGGCTGAGATCCAACCCAACAAGTTTGAGAGCAGATCAGGGCTGTGTGGACAACAGAGCAGAGTGCCCACAGCATCAGTTCACAGCCCTGCTGGAGGAATGTCCTCTGGTCATTCCACCCCCCCACCTGGAGAGCGGAGACTCCAACACTGGCCCCTGTTCCGCCATCACTTGTAAAGTAGGAAGAGCCGGACACCCATCTTCCAGATCACAAAAGCAGTTCAACAATAGGTCTGGATCCCAAGCTTCACAAAAGGACCAATGGGAGGATTAATCCAAGCCCAGCTCCAATACGACGGGAGTAAAGTCTCAGGCGTGACCTTCGGGGACAACTAGGTGTGTACCAGTTAAGGTCTGCAAAAGTCCCCAAGGCAATCCCCAATGGCATTCTGTTGACTAGAGAACTGGGACCATTTTACAGCATTCTAAATGATAGTAAAGCAACAGAAATCAGGAATTGTGGTTGGGGTGGGGGAATAAAACCATATTTATAGTTTCAGTGTAGCTACCTGAGGGTAAGTGGTAACTAGAGCAGACCCAGGGTTGTGCAATCAAGTACCTGTAGGCTGGGGAGGCAATGCCTGAGAGAGGAAGGTCGGCCAGGGAGTGCCAGCACCTGTGGGCAGGAGCCTCTCCTCTCGGAAATGGGTGGCTGAGGCCCTGTGTCACTGCACTGTGGAAGCACTTCTCAACGCTCAGGACAAGATCCCACCTGGATTCTGTGATGCCTCCTGATCATGTAACAGCGTCCGTGCCGAGGAAAGCTAGACTCCAGCTGGAAAGAGTCGCAGTTCCTTCATGCATGTGGCAGGAAGGCATACCCCTTCCTCTACCCCTACCCCTGCCAACGTCCTAGCCTTTAAAATCAGATGAAGACCCGAAATTCTTCTTCATTTTGATCCTACCACAGTGTAATGGCAAGAACTGTGATCAGCTTTTGTCAGACCTGACAGGAACCCCAGGTATAACCAGTACTTGCTGTGTGAAGCAGAAAAAGTCAATTAGCATCTCTCAGCTTATCTTTCTACATACAGGGCTAGGAGGATAAAATATTTAGGTCATGGGACTGTTCTAGACAAGCCTTGTGCTCAAGAGTCTAAGAGAAAAAAAAATACTGAGCATATGTAAACCCTTTCCCTATACCCTCATTCTAAAACAGCCAACAGAAAAGCACAGACAAGTAGCCAAGGCGTGGTATCAGTGGGTGGCTGAGAGAGCAGGTCTCTAAGCACCAGTACCATCTAGCCCCGAACAGCTGAGAAATGTTCTCAGCTTGATTCATCTAGCAGACACCACATTCTTCAGTGGTTTCATCAACAGTCAGCTAGGGGAGCAGGAGGCGGCAGGACAGAAATCCCACCCATGGGTGAGTTCCTCTGGAACACAGCCCTTCCTTCACTCCACCTGAAGCAATCTTTATAAGGAGCAGTGAGTGCCAGGGCACACAGAGGCTGCCGGGCACGCCACAGTAAGCACTCCTGGAGGCTGAGGTGCAGATGGGAGAGAGCAGCTGTAGTCGGGCTGGGACAGTGTGAAGGAAGAAAGAGCTGCCAGTCCCTCCCTGAAAGGTAACTGAGGTTACGAAGCACCCAACAGTCACAGCTCAGACTAAAGGGCAAGAAATCATTTCACCCTGTGCCTTCCAGTCCATCTCTAAGTAAAAAGTCGTGTCTGTGATATACAATAGGGAGCCTACCATAGGCAACTCTGCCGGCTTCTATGTAAACGGTTCTTGCTCTTCACTTTTATGTTTGAGGGAATGGAGACTAAAAAAGTACAAAGAGGAAACCGGTGGAATCCTTGTTCTCCGAATTTTATCGAGGCACCACCCCACCCATGGCTGGAAGACAGGACAAGTTGTTTGGATTATTTTTTGTTGTTGTTTGCTTTCCCTTACTCACACTGGGAAAGTATAATTTTGCGATGACAAGCATTAAATGGTATGCTTAACACACTTGTCCCTTAGTCATAAGCGCGGTTCAGTAATACAGGCTGCTTTTATGCCCGTCTCCACCTCCAGCCTCACTTTCTCCTTCCCATGACAGTCACGGGGAAAGTAAAGAACTGTCTGCAGTCGCTTCTTCACCGTGACGGTATTCCTCAGCCCTGGGTCATCGGGCAACTGCTCCATTAGCCTCCTCTACCACGAACCTAGCATACATGAACAGGACTCCATCCCAGGGCACTGAGACGCCCTTTGTCATTTGACTTCCCTGTGGCCAAGTCCAGTCCCACGTCCTCCTTTCTTGGTCTACGTGACTTCACTGTCTTCTGCTAGGCTAAGTGCCTCTGGTGTTCTGTGATGTGCGCTCACGCCTGTGCACTCACTCCACTGACACAGGACCTGCTCCTCACGAGCAGGTCGGCCCTTCCATGTTCTCTGCTCTGTGTAGCTACAACGATGCTGATGAAATGTCTGCCTGGACAAACCTATCTTAATTGTGTGGTGTTCTTCTTTACAGGAACTTATAAAAGTTCTCCACACATTCTGAATGCAAATATTCCATAAGAGTCATGAACCGGAAATGTCTTATAGTACTTTTATTCCTGTGCCCGCCGGCTATATCCATGTTAGCTTTCTTACTGCTACTGATGGGGCCTTAGGAAAGTGAGTCGGGAAAAGGAAGACTGTATGATCTGGGAACAGAAATGGCTAAATTAAAAAGATTTGTATCCCCCAAATTTGCTAAAATGATTTTCCCTTTCAGGGAACAGTTATACAGTAATTAAAAGTAGGATTTTTTTACTATTGCCTTACATTCAAAAGAAAAGGCCAGCATTCAGAGGAAAAAAATCCCTAATAATCTATTTCTAGTAATAAAAAACTTCCTTCTGAAGCTGCTGCATCCTAGATCCTAGGAGGAGTCAGTTCAGGAGGTACAGGGGCAGACAGCTGTCTACTTTCTCCAAAGAGCTGGTTTTGAAGGGAATGGAAGGAATCCTTAAATTTGAAGGAAAAAACAAACAGTATTTCTTCTATCTCCTGCCATACCCCAGACTTAACTGTCTGCTATACTGCTGACAGGAAAGGCCCAGGCCACAGACAGTCTCCCCTGCTGCACGAGCCGAGACTCACTTATCCCTACCATGCTCTTTTCCTGCTGACTCAGCAAACACACAGGGAAAAAGCCCCGAGTGTGCATGGGTGGGAATAGCAGCGCTTGGAGGCTTCCTGCCTGGGAACACCATCCGTGAGGGTCATGGAAGTCCCACACAGTTTCAGTTCATAAGAAACAATGTGACTTCCCTTAACAGCAAACTGCTCACATGCAGATTTTCCTTTAACTGCACATCTTCAAAACAGTCCCCATGATGCCTTCTCTATCATGTCAATTTCTAAGACAAGGCTAGATACACCTGGTTATATGGGAGGAGTCAGGAAATACATTTTCAAAAGATGTGGCCTGGCGTGGTGGCGCACGCCTGTAATTCAAGCACTTGGGAGGCAGAGGCAGGAGGATTTTTGAGTTCGAGGCCAGCCTGGTCTACAGAGTGAGTTCCAGGACAGCCAAGACTACACAGAGAAACCCTGTCTCGAAACAAAAAAAATATGTAATACTACATAGCACACGCTTTTTGTTAATCTTTTCTTAAAGCATCTGAAGGTCAGAAGAGCAATTTACACAAACACTGCACACTAAACACTAAACCCAGTTAAATAATGCTCTTTTATTCTAATGTTGAGATTAAAAGGAATATGGTTTTCACACAAAGCAAAACAAATATTCAAATACTATTAAATCCTTAATGGAAATCTACTTAAGAGGAAGATACATAAATTCATGTGAATTTATCTTTGACCAAGGAGATTTGACAAAGATGTCAGTACAATTCTAAAAAGGTCATGTGGACTGATTAAGTCACGTGGCTATTAGTTTACAGGCAAAGCTAGAACCCCAGCAATTGCAGGGTGCTAAATGCATCACAATTTATCTATGCATGAGCTGGAGAGATGGTTCAACAGTTAAAAGCACTGGCTGCTCTTCCAGAGAACCCAAGTTCAATTTCCAGCTCCCACATAGCAGCTCACAACCATCTGTAGCTCAGATCCTACAACTTTTTCAGGTCTCTGTGAACATGAGGCACAGGCATACAATCAGGCATAAAATAATAAATAAATCTTCTTTTAAATTTTATTTCAAAAATTCCTATACATATCATTGTTAGATCTTTTAGAAATAACCATCTACAACTATATATTAGTCTCATCATATATGTATTTATTATGTGGTCAATTTTTAAAAAAGGGATGTGATCTACGAATAAAGTTTAGGCACATAAGTCAAGACTTCAATCAGTTAGAATTGTGTGACAGATTACACAGTCCTTGCTATATTCCTGTGAGACTGTCATTGGTACTACCATTTCAGAGATGTGAATCCCTAAGTAACGATGTTAACTAACTTTCTGAAAGTCACACAATGGCATCCGGATGATACCACACAGACATGGTCATACTTCATGACAAACTGAAAGAACGGTACAAAAATAGGTTACTCTTCTGTGGCAAAGGTGTTCAAATCTACACAATTTTTTTTCCTTATCACAGAATGTGAGAATGTTTGGTCTGTTGGTTTAGTATCTTTACTGAAAGAGTATTGCC
This sequence comes from Apodemus sylvaticus, assembly GCF_947179515.1. Taxonomy (NCBI): domain Eukaryota; kingdom Metazoa; phylum Chordata; class Mammalia; order Rodentia; family Muridae; genus Apodemus; species Apodemus sylvaticus. The sequence continues at coordinate 109,008,296 of NC_067475.1, forward strand.
CATGCAAAGTTCTTACCAAAGGTCCCTGCTTCATTTTTCTCTCCCTAGGAGTCAACCCAGGGATAACGTTTGCTGAGTCTGTGCCTCACCTGTCCCCAAGTGTTTCTTGACATGCAGCTTGACTTACCACACGTCACAACTAGAGGATGGGGCTCAACTTGACACTTGCAAAATTACCAGGTGAGCCAGGAAAAAAGCCACAAAGGACCTGCACTTTAACATGGCTTACTGGGCTAAGCAGTAGTTTAGAACCAACTAAAACCCACTGAAAACCATCTCTCATTCTGTATACAAGAGCAGCCATGCAGAATAGCACCACAAAGGGAAACCTTGCTGTAACTGATTTAAAATTTTAGTTAATCTCAACACTATCTTTAAAATAGAGAAAGATACACAGGATATTTTAGAAAGATTTGTTAAGCCCCAAATAAAGTACATATTACTTTCCACATTTAATAGTCTCCTTCAAGGTTCACTGAGGCTCCTTGGGAGGCCAAAAGCAACATCTACCTGTTAGACTAGATAACTAATTAGAAAACAATCCTACAAGGGCCATTGTACCATGGATTGACACCCTATAATTTATACAACTTTATTATTCTACTCCATCTGGTAGGTAGGGCAGTGACATATGTTGAGACTTTAATATTTTGTGTCAGAGGGACACACCCCAGTGAACAATAGAGTAGATTCACCCAAGGCAAAAATGCAAAGATTCTGCGCCTCAGCCTTAATCACCCCCATGTGAAATGCACACAAAAGAGCTTCTAAGAGTAAATGGACACATTACACATAGACGACTGTGAGGAAAAATCTGGACTGGGGAACATAGTATGTGACCATCAAGAAATTTGAACATGCATAGTGCAATAGAGAATTTGTAATTCTGCTACATTTTAATACTATGCTAGATTTTAATCTAAAAGTCACACAGAGTATGCTATTTGGTGTACACACACACAAACACACACACAACACACACACACACAAACACACGCTCCCAAAATCGTAGTTTTTCTAACACACACACAGATGCATACAGAGACACACTACACACAAACACATTCTCTCTTTTTCTCTCTCTTTCTCTCACACATTCTCTCTCTTACACACACACACACACATGCTTCCAAAATCGTGGTTTTTCTAACACACACACAGATGCATACAGAGACACACCACATACAAATACACATAATCTTTTTCTCTTTCTCTCACACATTCTCTCTCTTACACACATACACACTCACACATACACATACTACACACAGAGACACACAGACACACATGCCACACACAGACACAAACACAATATATTCTCTGTCATACACAAATTCTCTCTTACACATATACATACACACTACTCTCTCTCATACAAACTACACACAGACACACATACATCACACACATACACAAACACACACACACATTCTCTCACATACACATTCTCTCTCTTATACACATGCACACACACTTCACACACAGCTACACACTACACATAGACACACACACATATGAAACAAAATAACTCAGGGGACTAGATTTCTTTCTTGTAATTCCATGTTTAAAGCTAACGAAGGGTCTGGGGTGACAAATCGCAGTAGAGTCTAGCAAAGGGGTCCTTCCTCGTTCCTCTTAATCGTCATTCTGTACTAAATCCTGTCACAAGCAGGGACTGCCATCCTAGTAAACACAGTCTTTCTACTTTAAAAGGAATCTCAAGTTTTTCTCAATGAATTACCAAGCCATGGGTCATTAAAGGAGGTCCCTAAATTGGCCACAGTCTTTACTAAAAGAATAACATGCTGAAACAGAGTGAAATAGAACCTTTTTCATTTAATGACTGATGTTCCTAAGTAGCAATTATGAAGTCGCAAACCTACACACTTTGGGGAAATGTGAAGGACTGTGGAGACGGTGTGACTTGGTGACTTGCATAGCTGACAGGGAAGAACAGGAGGCTGACTTACTTAGAGGACAAACAAGCCACGCCTACACTTGCTGCATTAAGCTATGGAGCCTGTCAAAGCAGCACACTGGTGATTTATCCTCTCTTTAGGAACCATGGCTGTCTACCACTGAATTTGCAAACTTGACCAGAAGAGGCTTTAACTGCCCACTTGTCTGAGCTCTGTTATAAATCTGGAATTTGTGAATGAAGACATAACCGGGGCCAGGCTGATCCCATGGAACTGGGGAGGTCTGTACTCCAAAACACTAATCCCGATCATGAGCTAAGGCAACTATTGTAAGAAAACACAACAGCAAGCAGATATAGACTGTCTCAAAGGCACAAGCAGGTGGAGAACCACTTGGAAGTGACTTATGCCGGAGGGGTTTTAGTTTTTTATTCTGCTTTGTTTTTTTTGGTTGTTTGATTTGTCTATTTAGTTTTGTTGTGGGGGGGGGGGGGTTGTTGGGTTTTTTTTGTTTACTTTTTGTTTTTAAACAAGACAAGGCTCATACACAGAGACTTCTGATATTCTGATTGAAGACTACCTTTAACATTAAATACAATTACTGGGTATATTATCATTTAATAAGAGAGTTTGTCTATATAATTAAGCCTTAGATAATAATACTATATGGAAGACACAAATCTACCGTGAACACTGGGATAGCATGTGTTCTTCTAGGCTACAATGGCTATACATAGACCCAGGTTGCTAACGTTAACAGCTGAAATACCCCATCCCCAGGAGGGAAAAGGTACTGAATTCTAGTCATATTTGCAATGGCTTTAAAAATCAACGCCTATCTGATTGCTACAACACACAGCCATCATTTCAAGAGAGGACAACGTTGCTCCTTTTTAAGGTTTGCCCCTCAGCTCAGCACTTCTACCATGATTAAAATGACTGGGCTGGCTGTGTTTCCCTAAGAGCACTACCCAAGACAAGATCAAAGTGCCAGTTAATAGCTTAATTGGGTAAATCAATCCAAGTATATATCTAAACCTTGCTAAAGCTGTACTTCTTACCCTTTGAAGGACTTCAAATGCCGATTTGGATCTTCTGAGACAGAAGGGGACAAGACTGCACTACTTTATTAAATCAAAACAGGCCTCTGTGATATGTTCAAGGCAGCATTTAGAGCTGGAGGCTGGAGACAGCAGCTGAATCAGGCCTTTTTAACTTGTAAAGCTTAATAATACCAGCAGCCTCACCACCGGCTGGCAGAGGTATAAATTACTAACCTGTACAAGGATATTTAGGCCAGAAAAACCAGTTTTTAAAAAAAACAGCAAGGAATAGAAGGGGAAAAATTATCAGAAAGGGAGAGACCTTCTGCAGAAGCCACGCTCTGACTTCAGGTGGTGATTTAAAAACCTGTTTTTGTATTATAATCATCAGCACTGCCTTTCCTATGTTACTACTTCACAGAAAGAAAACAATAGATAATAAACATCCATGAAGGTAAATAGACGCTAAATTCATACTGCCCCTTAAACAAAAACCATTCCAAAGCAGAGCTAAAATAAAGTTCTTATGAACTAGTGGGAATTAAAAAATCAGCAATGATCTTCCTCACGTCTGAAATAAGAGTTTGTGAGCTATGAGAGTTTATGTTGTCTACAAAAACAGATGACAAAATGTGCTCATCAGACAACTGAGGGCGTCACTGAAGAAATGGCTTCAGGACAAACTGCAGAGGGGGGAAGCTTCCAGAACATCGCATGCCTGTGCAAGGAGGAAGGCCAGGAGGACAGGGAGGGTTAGCAGGTGGCTGCTCAGTGTGAAGATCAGCGGGCGGCAGGTCGGACAGCCCCTGAGACTCCGCTGGAATGCACTTTCCTTCCCACGAAGCGCACCTCCCTGCTGGAGAGTGCCAGTGCCTGGAGCCAGAATGACATCAGGAAGAGTGGCAATGCTCCAAGGCACAGACTAGAGCTGTGCACCCCTCACATAACCACCATGTCTCCCATGGGACTTGAGAGGCCTTTCACAGCTGCTGCAAAAACCAAATGCCTACTCGCCAGTCTCATCCGTTAAATAAGGGTGACAATATGTTATCTTTAATCATGTACACACACACAAAAAGAAAAGAAAAGAAAAGAAAAAGCAGAGCAACTTTAAAAAGGTTAGCCTGCACATATTTTTTCATGATTTATTTTGTTTGATAATAAACTTGAACACTAACAGAAATGTAAAATCGTTTTTTTTTCTTTTACCATCTTACAGACTTCTATGACTTTGGAATTGGATAAATACTTGACTGCAAATTGTACCTGATAACATATAGTCTGTGTAAATGTTTATGCAGAGCTCCTACAGTATGGCATACCTACACACAGCATACCTAACCACAGCTTATGTGTTAGGATAAACCTAAAAAAAAAAAAACCCACAGGTTAATCTAGCTCTGTTTGGGACTTTTGTCACTTTAGAAGAAAGCTGATCTTTTCTGAAACAAAATAAAACAAAAAATCCAAAACAAAAAACAAAAACCCCAACATTTTCATTTCTAACAATGGTCCCTACATAATCCTCAAAAAACAGAGGTAGAGAATTTGGTGCTTTACTGGTTTACTTCATGGTTTTCTGTGACTGTAGAGCATAAAACTTAGGTAGTGGTAAAGGGATGGATTGTGTCAAAGGAGACACTGATATAATCTCCACGCTCTATTTTTATTGTCTTGGTAAAGGAAACTTCAATTTTCTGCCTCAAGCATTGCTGAGTCTATGTGTACCAATATCCAGTGTTGAAGTAAATACCAGGGTTTATGCTGATACAGTATATTCATTTTCAATAGGTTTTCATGGAGACTCAAAGGATCTTGAAATATGGGGAAGGGGAATCCACCATTTATTTGGCCACTGGGGGAAAAAATTAAGCATCAAGTACTTCTTTAAATCTTGGTGGCAGGGGTTGGAGAGATGGCTTGGAGGTTAAGAGTGCTTCAGACTCATCCTGGGTTAACCCTTGAACTCCAAGTCAGGGGGTAACAACTGCCTCAGTTCTAGGGGATCAGAAACTTTCTTCTGATCTCTGTAACCACCACATATGTGCAGTATACACTTACAGAGACTGAGATATACACGGGAATAAACCTTTGAGACAATCTTTACACCCATTCAGAACGACACAGTGCTAAGGGAGTTGGCTGTACCTAACGTGACTGTTTCCACTTTTGCAGGTAATGAACTGTACAGCCAAGCAAGTCCCACTGCAAACAGCACAAGCGCAGGACATGGGAAGAACTCCACCCTGCACAACAAATTTGACACTATCATCCTGCCAGTGCTTTACCTCGTCATATTTGTGGCAAGCATCCTGCTGAACGGTCTGGCCGTGTGGATCTTCTTCCACATTCGGAATAAAACCAGCTTCATATTTTATCTCAAAAATATAGTAGTAGCTGACCTCATAATGACCCTGACGTTTCCGTTCCGAATAGTCCGTGACTCAGGATTCGGACCTTGGTACTTCGAGTTTATCCTCTGCAGATACACCTCGGTTTTGTTCTACGCAAACATGTATACATCCATTGTGTTTCTTGGGCTGATCAGTGTTGATCGCTATCTAAAGGTGGTAAAGCCTTTTGGTGACTCTCGCATGTACAGCATAACGTTCACCAAAGTTTTATCAGTTTGTGTCTGGGTGATCATGGCTGTTCTGTCCTTGCCAAACATCATACTGACTAACGGTCAGCCCACTGAGGAAAATATTCATGACTGCATGAAACTTAAAAGCCCTTTGGGAGCCAAGTGGGATATGGCTGTCACCTATGTTGACAGCTGTTTGTTCGTGGCTGTGCTGGTGATTCTGATTGGATGCTACATAGCCATCTCTAGATACATCCACAAATCCAGCAGGCAGTTCATAAGTCAGTCGAGCCGGAAGCGAAAGCACAACCAGAGCATCCGCGTGGTCGTGGCAGTGTTTTTCACTTGCTTCCTCCCGTATCACTTGTGCAGAATCCCCTTTACCTTCAGTCACTTAGACAAGCTCCTAGATGAGTCGGCACACAAAATTCTCTACTACTGCAAGGAAATGACACTTTTCTTGTCCGCATGCAATGTGTGCCTGGATCCGATCATTTATTTTTTCATGTGTAAGTCATTCTCAAGAAGGCTATTCAAGAAATCAAACATAAGAACCAGGAGCGAAAGCATCAGGTCACTGCAAAGTGTCCGAAGATCAGAAGTGCGTATCTATTATGACTACACCGATGTGTAGGGACTACAGACCAGGGGGCCTTTTTCTGTTGGAATCAGTGTGTAAAACAGTGTAAATAAATGTTTCTTTTTATTATCCTGGCTGAAGCTCATCAAAAACACAGATATTAAAAAAAAAGAAAGAAAGAAATGGCAAGATATTGGGGCATAACTTGAAGCAAAGAAAAAATTAGGAAACAAAAAGAATTGTGGGATATATTAGAGTCTGCAGAGATCCAATATATCCCACAAGGAGCCAGCTGGTGAGTGGCAGGTGACCATCTGCACCTGCCTGCTGGAACTCACTCACTGCTGCTATGAAGTCACTTATGTAGAGAACTCATGATAGAGAATTGTTGATGTTGAATATTTGAAAAATAATTAAGAGGCCTATGAGTTCTAGCGATCTAGTGCTCTTTGGCCATTTCTCCTCAGTGCGCTCATCGATGTATCAGGCAGGCACATGTGTAGTTGGTACAGTGGGAGCATGGCCGAAGGGATTCACAGTACACGTCATAATGGTACCCCCAACTCACTCATTCTAAATAAGCTATTTTAGAGAAAGAAATGGGATTGGATATCATAAAAGTTTCTGCTATAACATCCATCTGCCAGTATTTCATCCTGGATGACAGTTTTATGATATATTTAAATGCTCGTGTGATAAAAGCAGAGAAGAAAATATGGAGGCCTAGCTAACAAACATATTCAGTTTACCCAATAGTCATTAGTCACTCGTTTTAACAAAAATTACATATTAATAAAATATTCTTCCCAGTAGTGTATACCCAACAAGAATATCAGTAGTTTAACTCTGCAACTGTAAAATGAAAGATGCAGTTCACTAAATTATATCAAAAAGCCCAAGGGCAGTCATTTAAATGCCGGGCTATTTTCTCTTTGCCAATAATGTACCTTTGACCAACTTTGTTTCTCAAAGTTGTATTTGTATTGCCAGAGGGTCACATATGATTTCATATTTAAAAAACAAAACAAAAAAGTATTGCATTTATTTCTTTTGTGTGTGGGGTGTGGCATTTATGCATGCTACAGTCTTCACGTGAATGTCAGAGGGCAACTTACTGGAGTTGGTTCTCTCCTCCCAAATGTGGGGTTTAGGACCTCACTCAGGTCCTCAGGCTTAGAAACAAGTGCCTTTATTAGCTGAGACATCTCTCCAGCCCCTGTTCTATTTTTAGCACTGTACTGTAAGCTACAGAAAACCTTAACAGGAAGACTTAAAAAGGAGCCTGCTGATTAAAAACACTGTATGACAAGAAAGATGGTTCAGTGGGTGAACGAACCTGAAATCCAGATGAAGTTGGGCATGGCAGCATGCCCCAGCAATCTCCATTCTCCTACCGCAAGACAGGAGACAGAGACAGGAGAATGCCCAGAGACTACAGCCCAGCCGGCTGGGCACATGCCCCAGCCAATGAGAAGGGCAAACACTCTAGGCTGCTCTCTGACCCTCACGTGTATGCGGTGATGTGCATGCCTGCATTTATATAAGCACACGTGCATATATAAGGACACACACACACACAAATTGTTTAAAGGGAGTACTATAGCAAACAGATAAAACACACACATATAACTGGCTATTGCACTTCAGTTACACTGTAGCAAACTGCACAATTCTGAGACTTGAGCAGCAGCACATGACTTCCATCACCAGACACAGAAGCAGTGTAAAGGTCTAACCCACTGAGGAAACAGGCCGATTTTAGCAGAGGGCTCTGTATGAAAGGAGGTAAACGATCTGATAACTTTTATCAAACTATTACTCTCTCAAGATTTCAGCACCCTAAATGAAATGATTCTTCGGGTAAGTTAATGTTATAGACAGTGTTTGGTCACTGGCGTAGTTACCCAGCCCCCAATGTGTGATACTAAGTAGGTCAACACAGGTATGTTTTAGCTCAGGTGCTGAGGGCAGATGGGAGACCAAGGCCTGCTGCTGCTGCTTTCTGCAGGATGAGCAGGAGGAGGCTCGGCTACCTTAGCATGAAGGAAGAGCAATACAGCTGCCGGAAGGTCCTGCAGTCGAGCCTCTCCTCTCCCCCTCTGTTTCTCTCTACCACGGCTCAGCGCCTAGTCAAAGCGCTCCGGAACAACGTTACAAGCTTCAGTATTGGTGGACATTGTTAAATGTCTTCTAGATCCTCAGGACCAGAAATGACATCTTCCCTGCATCAGCTGGTCAACACTGCAGCCCACCAGGTTTTCTAGCCCAGGCTTCAGCTCAGTTGTGATTCTAAACCTTTAAAAGTATCTTAAATCTGATTTGCCAACTCTAAATTGGCTACCCCTGTGGTTATTGGGTGCATTTAATGTGAGGTGGGTCTTATTTCTCAGAAATGGCATTGTTGAATCAGTGGCACAACTCAACAAACAACACTGACTGGCGAAAGAGTGGGCAGAACCATTCTCATTTAAAGAAGCCATATTATAAAATCAATCGAAATTGCAGCTCCTATTTTGTATCAATACCCAAAAATGACTTATCCAGGACAAACGCTGAACGACTTATAGAACAGTAATAACAGTAGCACAATTGACAATGCTAGAGGTAGAGAGCAGCGCACAGTGTTCTATTCAAAGTGAAGAAATTATGAATTCTGTTCGGCGGCTTTCTAAAATGGTAGTTCTAAAGTACCCTCAAATAGCAGACAGAATATTACTCAGGCCTTTTGAGTTAGATGGGTTGTGAAACCTCCTTTTGAAATTGTTGGGAACAGAAAGATTTCAGATTTCAAATGCTGGGTATTTGTACACAGATGACAGGAGAGCTTCAGGATTTTCTAACTTATAATCCCAAGTTCATTTTGCTCCATGTGCAGCCTCCCATGCATCCTGGGACTACTCCGAGGCTGGGGTCTGCTCTGTGCTTCTGCCCGGCTGCAGCCTATCACATGGCGGCCCTTGTGCTGTCACAGCAGACTTTAAAGCCTTTCAGATTTCTGACTCTGGACTAGGGATGGATACCTGCCAAATGTGTAGGTAAAATTTTACAATACAGGAATACATACCGTATTCATTCTTTCTTAAATAGAGAAGTTTAAAATGAAACTTTAGTATTATTTTTTTTAAAAAAAATTGAAGAAACTGATCTCACATACTAACAGTTAAATTGATTAAACCACTTCATAACTTCTTAATTCTCACTATAAACACTATGCCAGTATTTCATTCTCAGATAAAACTTCAAAGACACAGTGCCTAGGAAAACACATTAATTTAGATAAAATACTTAAGATAGAATTTGTGTGTGAGTGCGTGTGTGTGTGTGTGTGTGTGTGTGTGTGTTTGTGTATGTGTGTATGAGAGAGAGAGAGAGAGAGAGAGAGAGAGACAGACAGACAGACAGAGACATGTAAAATTTATTGGCTTAAACTGTACAACTGCAGTAGGAAAATATATCTGAAAAAGTAAAGACAAGACGCATTAAAATCTGATGAGTAATTCAATGTTCTAAACATATCTATCTATCTATCTATCTATCCCTGTCTCTCTCTGTCTCTCTGTCTCTCTGTCTCTCTGTCTCTCTGTCTCTCTCTCTCTCTCTCTCTCTCTCTCTCTCACACACACACACACACACACACTCCACAGGAAGCTAACTAACAAATCAATAAACACCTGGCACATGTACACAAAGGAGCAATGTGTTCAGCATCGTGTAAAACAACCTTTAATCATCCCTAATGGTGTCTAACAGGAAACACTCCTAAGAGGGGCCATTCTGGAATCTGAACTTGGAAGCTGCAACAAAGCAGCTCAGGCTGATCTTAACCTCCAGCCCCACCTAGTGGTAAAGCTCGCCAACCTTGTGTTCTGTGTCCCAGCCCTTCATGTTTCCTAGTAGTTAACCTGGAGCAGCCACCTTGAGCAGAGTGAGCAAGAAATGTCTGAGAAGAGCAATCAATGCCATCAAGAAGTTAACATGTGTGCAAAAAGAAACAACGACTAAAAGACTCAAGCCACCTGGGGACTTGATTGAAGCACAGTGCAAATACTGACTGCTCTTTCCGAATTAACAAAGAAAATTTCTCAACAATAAATCAACCCTGCTTTTCAAACATTGTTGTATGCTTTGAACAGTGACTACCTTTTTCTTAAACGTTCATACTGTAAGACAGACTGACCACCTTTTCTGTCACAGGGAGAGCCGCCACCCTCCTATCAGACACTGAGTCTGGTATATTTTGAACCATTGTATATTTTGTGCTTTCAATACCATGAAATGAGCAGGCACTCCTTGGGTCAGGTTTCCAGTGCACGCTCATCATTCTATCACACTGCCCTCATCGATGCCCCAGAAGTCCCTAAACCGATGAAATCATCTGGCAGAGTACAATCATCAGTTGCAAAGCTGACTGCTAATTTTAGTTCAGTTTTATTTTCTTATATTATTTTCATTTTATTTCAGTTTCACATCTCAGACTGTCACTTGTCATTCTCTTAAGGCACATTCATCCTCTGATGCTCAGTTCTTCCTCCAACGACCTATTTTTAAAATACCCTGTTACTCTTGGCAAATGGCCACACAGGCACCACAAAGCTTTAGTTGGAGTGCCAGTAACTTTTCTGTTGCTGTTGCATCACAACCAAAGAAACCAATGGAGAAAAGTGGATTTGGACTTATGTTTCCAGAAGATTAGTTTACTGTGGTAGGAAACCATGGCAACCACAGGCTAACACAGCAACGGGAACAGGAAACTGGGATCTCGTATACTTTACTGTAAACACGAAGCAGAGAGGGTGGGTGTACCAGATGCAGCGCATGACTCTATAAACTCTATACGGTCTCAACGTCTGCCCCAAGTGGCATACTTCACCAGCAAGGGTATGCCCCTAACCTCCTCAACAAGACCTCCAACTGGGCCCCTGTACTCAAATGCTGAACCTACAGAGGACATGTCTTACTCAAGTCACCACTGGGGGTGGCTAAGCATAAAAAATAGAGTAGACTTCAGTGTGGAAGATAAATTCTGTATTGATAAATGTATTTTTTCATCCATGAGGAAGTCTAAAGCCTTGTTAGCCACAAGAAGCAGGGGACAAGCCTTTACTGTGAAAGACTGCTTCCTACTTTGAATATACTAATCGCCAAAACCAGCCATTGAGCCCTACAATGGTAACGTATTGTACAAGGTTTCGTCTAAGGTATTGATGTCTTTAATGAGAAATCTGGTATAGTTTCCTGAAAAATGACAATCAGCAGGACATTTCTGGAGTGTAGGTAATATGGAAGCCCGGCTCTGCCACTGCTAAGTCCTAGTGTAAACATGGAACAATGTTTAAACAAGCATCTGTTTAAATCCTGTTGTTGCATAATCATAAGAGTGATATGAAGAAACTAATCAATGAACTGATTAGTCGATTCCAAAGTCTGTGCTATTTACACGACTGTACAACCTTTCCTTGAATGCGACCAACAGGGCCATTGTTTACCTGGCACGGTCGTCCTTTCTCCTCACTGCCCTTAGGAGCCTCTAGTGGAAGCATCCAGACCACCCAGGACCTGTGGTGAAGCCATGCTCTGTAGAGCCTGACCCTGCAGGCCTAGTTCAGGCCTGTGGGCAGCTTTCCAGTCCCACAGAGGAGCAGGGAACCTGAGCGGACACAGATCCTGTTATTTGCAGCCATGACTTGAAGCTGATGGCACAGCTACAGACAGCAACACATCCAAGGCTGACCACTGCTGTGATTTTTCTGCCTCCGCCTGCCTTCTGTGTGCCTGCTTCTCAGACTTTAACACTACATGGTTATATGCTGATAAGGTTCAAATAGTTCACATTTACTGAACACCCCATACACACCCTGGTGTCAACTTCGTAGCCCAGTTAATCCCCACAGCCAACTCATTGGGAAAGACTAGTATCATTCCCAGTCATAACATAGGTGACTTACCCCAAGGTCACACACTAAAAAAGGTTTTGGTGATATTGTGCCCATCAATTTGTCTCCAAAATGCTTAAGGCATTAAGAAAAGAATTTTACAGCTTGGCTGCTTATATAAGCAACTATTAATAATACAAGTGGATTATTAAGATGTGCAAATAACATTTGGGTTTGAGTTAGGAAGCTTATTTTTATTTATTTTTATGCCCTCAAAATTATCCTAAAATTTACTGTCAAAACACAGATACTTCTAAGTAAATGTCACTGAGCTAGCACAGCAACAGAAGTGGACGAGGAACAGCACTGAGCACACAGGATTCCATGCTTAAAATACGGATGTAGAAGCACGTCCACATCAGCACTGTGTAACTTGTACATATGTGCCCTGGGACAGGAAAAAGGACCTCACTGAATCTAGACATTCCCTCAGCGAGATTCTACCCCGTGAAGAGTGACAGACCTCCTGCAGAGAGGTCCCTGATTCCCTTTATGCCACAGATGGGATCTGAATTTATTTTCATATGATGGCACATGGCATAACTATAGGAAGTCTGTGTCCCAGATCCAGGAGTGGTGGCACACACCTTTAATCTGGGCCATTCCTTCTGCTGGAGACCTACATAAGGACACTGGAAGAAGGAAGACACTCTCTTCTTCACCTGCCTGCCTTGTGGGACTGTGCAACTGCTTGATCCGTGGACTTCCATTCACAGCTGCCGCTGACCATTGTTGGGGAGTTGGACTACAGACTGTAAGTCATCAACAAATTCCCTTACTATATAGAAACTACTCATAAGTTCTGTGACTCTAGAGAACCCTAAGACAGAAGTTGATACCAGGAGTTGGGTATTCCTATGACAACCTGACCATGTTTTGGGGTAGGTCTCTTGAAGAACTTTGGAACTTTGGGCTAGAAGAGCCATTGGTGGTAAGAGCTCTGTGGGATGTTCTATAGGAGCTAGGAAGACAATGTTGAGAACAGTGCAGAAGATGGAGGCCTGGCTTGTGAAAGTTCAGAGGGAAGATTAAAGACTCTTATCAGGGCTGTTGCTAGTTTGACTGTGAAGATTCTGTGGTTTTGGTTAGCTGGGGCTGAAGAATCAGCTGTGATTAACAAGATACTAGAACTATGAAAGGGAAACCTTTGCATTACTGGGACCATTGCTGCTGGTTAGCTGCAGCTAAGAAATTAGTGGTGATTACGAAAGGCCAGCATCATTAAGGTAAAATCTGGGGAGTGTTTTCTGAGAGCACAAAGAAGCTGTGTTCCAGAGATAGCCAAGGTTGCACCTTGTGCTGCAGTGGGACTTGGTGTAAGAGTCACCCAGGTGGTACTGGTTTTTGAAGGCATGAAGGAGTCATGAAGAAGAGCTGAGGCTTGGCACTGTGAGAGGCTGCAGAAGGCCATTGGTGAAGGTGCAGCCTCAGTGGCAATTGATGGCTAAGGACTGAAGGGATCATGAAAAGGCGTTGAGGCTTGGCACCATGAAGAGCCTGTGAGAGGCTTTTGGTGAAGCCTGGTTGCAGTGCTTTGGAGATGCCAGTACCATGAGAAGACCACCAAGAACAGCAGCAGTCCTGGAGTATAGGCAGCTGGAGCCTAGAAGACAAGGTGTGTGCTACAAAGAACAGAGAGCCAGAGAAGTGACCCAAGCCTTTGGAGGAATCCATAAGATCATAAGTGAATCCCAGACATTGCACAGTTAGAGTTTGATTTTGACTTTGATTGTGACTTTTCCCTGATACTTTTCCCTCTTGAAGGAAGAAAGTGTTTTAGTGGAGCCCACAGATAAGAGACTTTGAATTGTAAAAAAAAAAAAAAAGACTGAATTTTAAAAGAGATTGGATATTTTAAAGGGGTTGAAATTGTAATAAGTAAGAATTTGTAAAGACTGTGGGACTCTTAAAGTTATTCAGATCTTGGGGAAGAATAAGAAAAGGGTTGAAGCTTAATAGCGATGTGTTTGTTGGTCAAGTTGACAAAGGGTCAATTGTACTGGCTGGTTTTGTGTCAACTTGACACAGGCTGGAGTTATCACAGAGAAAAGAGCTTCAGGTGAGGAAATGCCTCCATGAGATCCAGCTGTAAGGCATTTTCTCAATTAGTGATCAATGGGGGAGGGCCCCTTGTTGGTGGTGCCATCCTTGGGCTGGTAGTCTTGGGTTCTATAAGAAAGCAAACTGAGCAAGCCAGGGGAAGCAAGCCAGTAAGAAACATCCCTCCATGGCCTCTGCATCAGCTCCTGCTTCCTGTCCTGCTTGAGTTCCAGTCCTGACTTCCTTTGGTGATCAACAGGAGTATGGAAGTGTAAGCTGAATAAACCCTTTCCTCCCCACCTTGCTTCTTGGTCATGATGTTTGTGCAGGATAGAAACCCTGACTAAGAGAGTCTGTGATTCCCTTCATGTCCTAAGTGGGTTATGAACATAGTCCCCTATGATGTCACATAGCATATATACTCTAAATTTTTATTCTCAACTGAAAGGCATACCTTCTGATAGGTTATACATTATGCCCATACATTCTTATCCAAACCACCCAGCTTTTTCTTGCTATAAACTTATGACCTGAAGCTGGATAATTTATAAACGAAAGTGGTGCTAACAGACCTAATGGTCGGAAAGTCCCAGATGAAGGGGCCTATAGATTTCTCAAAGACAACACATTAGGGAAGAAATCTGAATGACAGATGTTGGGGAAACACAACAGTTCACCAGATAAAGTTGTTTCACCATCCCTGAGACTCACACAAAAGCAGAAACAGGATGTTTCTTTAAAGGTCCATTCTAACCAAGAAATTTTAGCTTCTTTTTCACCCAGATTAAACTAACCAGTCCCGACAAAGCAACTTGCCAGTTTTCCTGTCACATGTTTCTAGTCCCAACATAGGAGAGATAGAAGCTGGAGAGTTCAAGGTCGTCTGTGACTACCCAGGAAGTTGGAGGCCAGCCTGGACTCTATGGGACCAGCTCAAATGACAAAAAGTACCCCAAACTACAAAGAAGATAACTAAGGAGAAGAGTAATCTGTACAGTATTAATTGAAGAAACCCACACACAGAATCTAGAATTATGTGCTTTGCCAGTATCAGTTAGCTGAGGAAAAAGAAAATTGCTTCTAAACAATACGAGACAGCACACACCCTGGCTTGTGATCACTGAAGCACTTCCTCTAATTTGCAGTTAACCCTCAGGCAACTTCCTGAAGTCTCCACAATGCAAACTTGCAGAGCCCTGCCCCTCCCACACAAGGCCACAGAGGGACAAGCAGGCTCTATCATCTTGGACAACTCTTGAGTTTATCTCCTACATAACTTCTTCAGTTTCATCCCAACTGGGGACTTTTCTGGGCGACTTTTCAAAGCTTACTTTCAAACATGTTCCATCCCCTGATCAAAAACATCAGCAGTGAGAGTCCTAATAAATAAACCATCACACCAAGGGCTGCATTACCCTCCCCAATCTGTAGCAGATTGTATTGTTAAGCAAATCTGGCTTCAGACCCTTACACAACAAGCTCTGAAGTGCAGAGGCAGGAACAGAGGATCTAACACAGGAGGATGACCCTCACTGTCTGCAGACTAATTTTATGCCTGCCCTTCCCTTCACTGACAGAGCAGAGCACTCAGTGATCAGTCCTTCTTCCCACAATAGGTTCCTAGCACATTCACTAAAAAGTCTCTTAAGTACTTCCTGTAGTACTGGACACAAGAAATCAAATCAGACAAGTCATCAAGAACAGTCACTGCCCATCCTAGCTAAGAATGATTCCAAAACAGAGGTCCCCTTGGAAGTAACCAAACACTTCCAAATATGGTGACAATTGAGTTCTGTCTAGGGATCCAAGCAGATAAGTCAGAAACATCATGTTTCTCCTTAAGTTAAAACACAGAACACCTACTTCTGATTTCCTGACATCTTTTTCTAAAAGGACGTACAGAGATGAAATGCATGTGCGCTAGTTTCTGGTTTGTAACCATTAAGGTTCTCAACTTTGAACTTTTGCTAACATCACGGCTTGAACTTGGTCAGATCCCAGAAACCCCAAGATCCTGCTGGAGTGGCATCTGGCTGGCATTCGAGTAACGCTGTGCCTCATCAGTACCCATATCCAATTTAGGCTCTGTGAGCTGTGCATTACCATGTAAAGGCCCCACACAGGGATCATATTATAAATTGACACCTTTCAGTCTGCCAGAAGAAGGTGGAGGTACTATATCAGACATATCAGACGGAGAGACAAACTGACAGCAGATTCCTAAGGCTGTCCATCTTTAGCGAGCTATTATTTGACAACACAAGACTTCTATCATGAGGCAGAGATAGAAGAATGCCCTCATTCCTCGTTACTCCAAGCCAACAGGTTTCTGCAGGTCTTAGTGCGTCATACAAAGCACAGCCATTCTCTGCATGTGATGTGTCACAGCAAGGCTAGACTTTTTAGAAGCACATTTCACATTACTTTAACAGACATCCTTAAAATGCCACAGCATGTGGAATCAGGAAGACCACAGCATGACATTTAAGACCCTATGCCTATACCACAGAGTGCTCATAGTTCTTTCAATTCCATGTCTCCAGTCAGGAATCCACAAACAGCAGCTACCCTTCCATAAGCACTGCACACACTGGAGTCAATGTTTAAACTTTGCTTCCTGGGACTACTACAGTTCATGCTGGGCCTTGCCCCTAAGCCTCTGTATCCTTAACCCAGTGTGTTTCTCAACGCCTGGTGGACGCCTATCTATATAGACCCAAGCACCAACACACGTGCACTACCATAACCACACAGCAACAAAGTCTTTTTTAAAAGAACTTTTAGAAAACTTAACTTGGGCCAGTAAGATGGGTCAGCTGGTAAGGGTGTGTGTGTTCAGGCTCGTCCACCAAAACGCAATCCTTGATCCCACAAGGTGGCAGCAGAGATCCAACTCCTAAAAGTTGCCTGACTTCCAGACACGAGTGGTGGAATGGTTATGCCTACACACACACACACACACACACACACACACTCTTTATAAAACATTACATGATTCGATAAATGGATACTATGTGGTTAAAATTACATCATCAGAACATGAATATTTATATAACTGTTCACTATCAGAGACTAATGAAACTAATCAGTTACTAATACTAAAAAGCTAAGAGAAAAACTAAGGTCTAGAATACTCACACACACACACAAAAACAGTCTCCAAAACAATGCATGTGGTTGGGGCAAAGTGCATCTCAATTCACTGCAGCAACTGGCAGCAACAGGCCAGTAACAATGAAACTGTTTCCATACTTGAAAAAAAAAAGGTTTACAAATTATGTAACATCAGGAATGCTATTTCAGAGGCTGGGAATGTGGCTCAGTTGGTAAAGTGCTTGCTCTGCAAGTGTGTGTAGCTCAGTTCAGATCCCAGCATACATATGAAATGCCAGGCCCAACAGTACACACTTGTAGCCCGCCTCATGGGAAACAGTGCCAAGAGCATCCCTGGGCCTCCCTGGGCAGCTGGTCTAGCCAAGCTGTGATTTCTAGACTTAGTGGGAGATTCCATCTGAAAAATTGAAGTGAAGGCTGATTGAAGATGAAGCTTGGGCTTTCATACAATGAGACACATATCCACCCATGTGAACACATACGTACACACACACACATGTACTCGCACGCGCGCACACACAAGTACTCTCGAGCACAAACACATATGTACACATACACACATGAAACACAAACAGGGCTGGTGCTAAAGCTCATTAGTGAACCAATACTTAGCTTTTTAGGAGTGCTTGGTCTTGGTCACAAGCACTGCTGAAACCTGCTTCCCTGCCCCCCACCCCGCCCCCAACCCACACCAAATAATCACAAATAATTGTAAAGGCTTTTAAGTAAAAAACCAAGATGGAACATTTATAGAACCAGAATGTAAAAAGGAAAGTTGTTATGAGCAGTTGATGGCCAGATAAGGAAGGACTGGAAACAATAATAGACATATTTTGAGATTCCATGTGTTAAAAGCTCTCTGTTTGTAGTATAAATACACAAGGGATATTTATATATAACCAGTCTTATTACTAACAAGGCAGATCCGCTGCCTGGAAACAGTACAACTGTGAGCATGTCCTGTTGGGTGAGTCAGTAACAGGGCGGGCTGAGGGGGTGGAAGTTTGGAGAAAAAAATAAACAGGAGTGAACTTGAATGTCACAATTCCACAAAAGGAAATGGGAAGATGTTCAGGGAACAAAAACTGTTTAACACAATTCAAAATATTATAAACAGACAAAAAATACTCATTTTAACTTTCTTTTCCCTTTTTGATAATGAGTGTCTCAAAGAAAGGGACCATGTTCTCTATTATTTTATAGTTTATATACTATTTATTTAGTGTGTGTTAGTTAAAATAGAATTATATTATGTTCCATCCTTCCTTTCCTGCTTCTAATCCTTCCCAGAAACCTTCTCTCAAACCCCTCCTCAAGTCAATAGCCTAAATGGGCTAGGATCTAAATAGTGAATTCTCAATAGAAAAAAAAAAAAAAGAAAGAAAAAAGAAAATGGAAAAGAAACATCTCAAAAAAAAAAAAAAAAGAAAAAGGTTTATTATCCTTAGCAATTAGGGAAATGCAAATTTAAAAACTTCAAGATTTCATCTCCCTCCAGCCTTAGTTGGATAAGACCAACTAAACACATAACAGTAAAGGCTGGTTGGATTGGGGTGGGTAGGTGGGGGGGAGAACCCTAATGCTGCTGAGGGGAAGCCACCTGGTGCAGCACTCGGAGTCAGGCTGGGGAATCTTAAAAAACAACCTAAAGCTTCCTTGGCCTGTGTCCTAAGGACTCGGTATCCTATTCCACAGGTGCACTCAGCCATGCTTGTTGCTGCCCTATTCACAACTAGGAAACCGAAACAATCTAAGTACCCTTCAAAAGAAGGATGGGCAACGAAATATTACTCAGCTATAAAGAAAAATAAAATCTTCAGATAAATGGATGGACCTAGAACAGATAATACCAAGTATTCAAAAACTGAATGCACCAAAGATAAATTTTGAAAGGAACTCAAGATGAAACTGAAAACTCAAAAAAGGAATTAGAAATGTATGGGAAAGCCATACAAACAGAATGGATCAAATACAAGAAAGGGTATTAGAAACTAAAGATAAAATACAATTAGACCACACAAACAAAATTATGAGAAAAAAGTAAAATGCACTATAGGAATATGCATAAATTGAGAGATACCATGAAAAGATCCAATATCAGATTATAGATACCAAAGAAGAACTCCAAGTCAATGGCACAGACTATTCGCCAAGATAGTAGAGGTATGCTTTTCAAAACCCAGGAAAGACAAACCCCCAGAGATGTAAGTAGCATACAGAACACCAGTTAGAACTAGAAAGGAAGATACTCACAGATGGTCACAGTTAAAACACAGCACATGCAGAACAAAGAGTCTGGAAAGCTTCAAGAGAAAGAACACAAGTCACATGTAATGAAAAAACCATCAAAATAATAACCTTTGATTTCTCAGAGGAAACAAAAAGCTAGAATAGCTTGGATCAATAGCCTGGATCGGTGTTAACATGGATCAATAGCATGGATGCCAACAAAGACTACTGAATCCAGCAAAACCTTCTGCCATAATTGAAGGTGAAAGAAAACTTTCTATGATACACACACACACACACACACACACACACACACACACACACACATATCCATGCCCATCAAATGAGCCCTAGAAAGAATACTGGAACTGGGTGGTGGTGGCGCACGCCTGTAATCCCAGCACTCTGGGAGGCAGAGGTAGGCGGATTTCTGAGTTCGAGGCCAGCCTGGTCTACAGAGTGAGTTCTAGGACAGCCCAGACAGGGGCCAAACAGAGAAACCCTGTCTCGAAAAAAAAAAAAAAACAAACAAAACAAAACAAACAAACAAACAAAAAGAATACTGGAAAGAATTCTTCTGACTGAAAAGAAGGGTAAGTGTTGAGAAAAGACCATAGAAAGAAAACAAGTGATATAATTACTGAAACATAAAAGATAACCAAGAAGACAAACAACAAAACAACAAGAAAAGGCCAGGAACCAACACACACCTTCCAAAAGTAAACATTAATGGCCTCAACTCTAAATGGACAAAGAAACAAAATTCATCTGTCAGTTGTACACAAGAAACTCATCTCAACTTTAAATATAGGCACTACCTTAAAACAAAAGGATGGAAAAAGTATTCCAGGCAAAGGGAATCAGGGAGGTAGCAGGTATAACTATTCTGCTATCTGATGAAACAAAATTCAAAACTAATAGAAAGAAATGAAGAAAGATACTTACTTCTATCAAGGGAATAATTAACTATTATAATAGACATTATATTCCTGAACATAAATAGAGCAAACTCTGGCATACTCAATTTAATAAAAAAGTGTTTTACTGGAATAAAAGACATAGATTAACTTCAATTTAGTAATAGTAGGTGATTTCAATACCCCACTTCCCTCTAGAAAACATTAAACAGAAATGATAGAATTAAATGACATTATACATCAAATAGAACTTACAGAATTATCCACCCAAATACAAAGGACTACGTATGTGCATACTTATGTACATACATGCATACATATATGCATACGTATGCTCAGGAGCACATGGATATCTTCTTAACAATAAACTACATACTGGGTACAAAGCAAATATAGAGAAATTCAAGAACACTGAAAGAACTCCATTTATTATATCAAACCACAATAAAACTTATAATTAATAAACAAAGCTCTGGTAAGTATATAAACACATAGAAATTAAATATTATAAAATGATGGATGGATAAAAGAAACAATGGGAAAAAAGGAACATTTACAAATCTGTGATTAAGTGAAAATGCCACACATGATCACAAAACCTCTAGGACACATTAAAAGCAGTCCAAGAGGGAAATGTATAGCTCTGGGTGCCTATATTAAAAATTATCACAAATTATTATTATTTAATAAAGGCAGATTAACACTTTCACACTTACTGTAGGAAAACAATGTTCCTCTAATACTAAACCCAGGTTAAGATATAAGAACAACTCTCCCAAACTATAAGCAAATATCCACAACAAGCATCAGTACAATAATCCTCAAGAACATCCTTAAAAATTACATAACAAAACAAAAAGATAATCTACCACAAACAGGTTGGCTTTATTCCATAAATGTAATGATGTTTCAACATATGTAAATCAATAAATATAATAAGTCATATAAATAGATTTAAAGACAAAAATACCATGATCATCTCATTAAAAAAAAGTGGTCTTTGACAAAATTCAGTGCCTTCAAGATAAAAGTCCTAGAAATAATAGGAATCTCTAGAGGTAGCACCCCTCAACATAAGAAAAGATGTTCATATGCAATATGTTGACTCTCATACTCACACACATACACATACAGATACAATATCCAAACTCCTTTTCAGTATAGTGTTTGAAGATCTAACTAGAGTAATAAGAAAAAAAATTAAGAAATTACAGCATTTTAAATAGAAATGGACATCTTTATCCCTATTTGCAGATATGCTATTATACAACAAATTACATTTGTAATCCCCAAAATTACAGCAGAAAACTACAAATTATCAACAATTTCAACAAAGTAGCAGGATACAAAATCAGGTTACAAGATTCAGTAGCCTTTCAATATACCAATAACACACTGATAAAAAATATCACAGAAACACTCTCATTTACAATAGCCTTAAAGAAATTAAAATACTTGGGTCTAAACCTAACCAAGGTTAAAGAAAGACCTCTATGGCTTTAAGTCTCTGAAGAAAGAGATTGAGAAAAACACTGAAGAATACAAAGAAGTCTCATGTTCACAGCCTGGAAAGATCAATATTATGAAAATGACCATTCTCCTAAAAGCAACTTACAAGCACAATGCAGTTCCAATCAGAGTTCCTACAACACTCTTCACAGTGAAAGGAGAAAAGAAAGAAAGAAAGAAAATGCTAAAATCCTATGAAACCACAGAAGACCCCTGGAGTCCAAAGCGATCCTGAGCAAATGAATGATACAGAAGAGATCACCACTCCAGACTTCAAAATATACTGAGAGATATTGTAATTAAAAACAGCATGGTATTAGCACACTATACACCCTGCACAAAAAAGTTGGCTCCAAATGGATTAAACACTTCTAGCAGGTTACAGCATTTTAGATTTCACATTGAAGAGAATGTACATAATATTCTAAATGCATATCTTTGCACCCACGGGAGAGTATAGCTCTCACAACTTGTCAGGAAGCTTCTTATGGAAAAAGTCATCACATCACAGACTCCATTCTGATTTAAAGATGGGGCTGGGGGGCTGGAGAGATGGCTCAGCGGTTTAGAGCACTGGTTGCTCTTTCAGAGGTCCTGAGTTCAATTCCCAACAACCACATGGTGACTCACAACCATCTGTCATGGGATCTGACGCCCTCTTCTGGTGGGGCTGAAGACAGCAACAGTGAACTCAAATAACAGTAAAAATAAATAAATCTAAAAAAAAAAAAAAAAAAAAGCTGGGGCTGTGCCAGGTGCTTCTCACTCCCTCCTAGGAGGCAGTGAATCTTCTCACATCTTCTGAGATCACACTGGCAGGGACTTCACAGATGCTGGATGCACTCACTGTCAGCACCACTGACAATCAAACCTCTCTCCCCTTTTATGTTTCTTAAATAGTTTTGTAGTTATATTTCAGATTCCATCTGATAAATTTCTAAATGATAAAAATAATCCTAGTCTTGTTTTCTGGGGGAGTTCCAAATGAAAATATGTTCTTTCACTGATAATAATCCAGGATTTGGGGGCTAATTCTTTTTATCCAAATGATACAAAAGACATCTATATCTAATAAAAACAACACTCATGATGTTTTATATCTATAAATACTGAGGTTTCTTGATTTAATTTATATCTAAAATGTTCTATAGTATAATTAGCCAGGATTAAAAAAAAGTATGCATTTGTATTTTAATGATAAAAGAGATAATACTATACTTACTCCTTCAAAATTCTCATTTCTAATCATATAAATATAAGATAGCCAATGGAATACAAATAACTATAAATACAGGAGGAACTATATATTCAATCTTGTTTAAAATATGTAAATTTCAATCTCATTAAATGCATATAAAATTTGGTTAGAGGTTTGTTTCATCCATAATCTTTACTCCATCATGCTAAACTGTACTCTTGATTACTTAATTTTGCATATGTTAATCTACTTCATATGTAAAGCACTGGTTTAAAGGAAGGAAATGTAAGAGAGAAATTATGTTATTAAATTGGAATCTCAAGAAGAAAGACAAATTTCAAATCCAGAAATATGTATTCTTCTCTCTTACATTACATCCCTACCTCAGTTTCCCCTCCTTCCACTTCTCTCACTCCGTTCACCCTCCCTCTCGCCCAAATCCTTTCCTCTTCTTCCTCCTAGGTTTCCCCTCAGAACAGAGCAGGCTTCCCAGGGATATCAACCTAAATACAACAGAGAAGCAGCTGTCTGTAGGTGAGCTGAGAATCATTAAGAGACTTGTAAATTGTCTGGCAAGCTTATTTTATGAATGGACTAGTGGCTTAAGGCTGTCTTACAATAATTAAATGAGCTTGATACCTGGTTTATGTGCTTTCCTATATTTGTGTTTTGATTTTGAAATAAAAGCATTACAAGAGTAATCAGAATAATAATTACAGAGTCTAAGTCTTGTCATGGAACAAATGTATTTTTTTTGTCAGATAAGCCTGGGCTCTAGTTTCATTTCTGATGCAGTGATTAAAAACAAAAACAAAACAAAATGAAACAAACCAAAAAAAAAAACCAGCCTTCAAAAGACAATTGTGCAGTTGTGGAGAGAGTTTGATTTGGCTTATAACTCCAGGTTACAGAGTAGCATTGAAAGGAAGTCAGCTCGGGAACATGAGACAGCTGGTTCCATAGTCAAAGACAAAAATGAATGCATGTGTGCTTTTCGGTTCTTGTGATTTTGCTCAGCCCCTCTTCTCCAGTCTCACACAGCTCAAGGCCCCCTGCCTAGGGAATTATGCCACCCATAGCGGCTGAGTCTTCCTGTATCAGTTAACCTGAGACAATGCCACCTCTCACTTTTGATCTAGCTATCCTCACTTTGTTTCTCTTCCTCCCCGCCTCCCTTTTCTCTCTTCCTCTCTTTAATATATCGACTCAGTTGTTGACTGATTTTGCTATTGGCTTCCAGGAACCAGGTTTGGCTCTATTTTTGCTCACAGAGCCAACTTTGGGTGCCATTTGCAATTTCATTGATCTGATATTTTCCCCTCCCCCCCACACTAATATGTTTTTTCCCCCTTAGGGTGAATATATACATGATTAGTGTTAAACATTTCTTTTCCTTATCTACATATAGTACCATAAACGTCCTTCTGGTTCCTGTTTTAGCTCTAACCACATTCAACATAATGTTTATTTGATTCAAATATTTGCCTTCATCCTCAGTTAAAAATATTTTATAATGATCATTTAACTTTTAACTCATTTGTGTCTGCAAATGTAAAATATGTTCCCTGAGAGTACAGTTAATATATTTATATTACATCATCTATTTATGAAGCCGCTATGAAAATCTAACTTCTAATTGGAGTGTTTAAGCCATTTACAATTATAAACATCTATTATTTATAAATAAAGTCATATTCCAATTAACCATCTTTACAATTGTTTCCCATTGGTTCTATCTGCTTTCTTCATTCTAAATAATTCTTCCTTTGACTCATTCTGATTACATTCATATTAATTAAATTTATTTTATGATTTAACAAAAAAAGCTTTACCAGTCTCTGAAAGCTTCTGAAACTTTAAACATTCTCAAGGTCCTTCACCAAAGTTTCATAACAGTAACTGGGGAGAAAGAGTCCCTGGCCTAAGAGCTGCAGCTGCCCTCGTGCATGTCAGAAGCGCAGGGATGCAGTTTTCACACTGGGTGGTTTTCACACTGATACAGACGCCCATGTGTCACTCAGGCCTCTCCTCGATCCTTAGTCCTTTAAATAACCCCAATAAACTCACCATCCAGTAGCTAGACTCAGGGTGACTCATTCCTTCGGTCTGTCATTGGTGCTTATCAGAGGTAACTAAACATTCAATCATGTCTTCCCAGGAAAAGACACATAACAAAAGCCTATGTAAACAGGCCAGGGTCCTGTAGTCTATTCCAGTTTTCTTCGGAAGCCCCTCCACGCTGATTTCTACAGTAGCTGCACGAATCTTACTCTCAGCAGCGGAGGGGGAGGGCTCCTTTCCCACACTGTCAGCAGCACTTGTCAACTGTCCTTGTTTCCTTCATGACATTTGTGCTGGCTGGGGGTGGACAGAATCTCAAAGTACTTTAAACTTGCATTTCTATGTAGTCTATGGATATTGATCTTTTCTTCAATTATTTATTGGCTCTTTGTATTTCGTCCCTTTAAAAATATCCACTAATTTCATTATTATGATTTTTGTTTAGTTATATTTGATTCTTGAAGTTCATTATAGCATCTGATAGCTCACATATATATGTATATGAATATGTATATGCATATATACATATATATCTGAGAGAAAGAGAAAGCGAGTGTGAGAAAGAGAGAGAGAGAGCTACTTTCTTACTTCAGAGGGCTCTCTTCACTCTTGGTGCCAGGTTGCCTTAGCATTGTAGATTTCTAACCTTGTACAGGCCCCATTTGTCAGGTCCTATGATGCCTTCTGTGCCATCGGCTTCCTTTTCAGAACACACTTGTCCATAAGTGTATCTTGAAGAATTTTTAGCTGTATTTTCCTCAGTTTCAGAACTCCAGTTCTTACTGGAATCTTTGATTCATTTTGAGTTGATTTTTGTGCACTGTGAGGAATGCAAATATGTGTTTGTTTATAAGTGAACATTTAATTTTCCCAGCACCATTTGAGGAGGCTGTCTCCTTTCTGAAATCTTTGCTACAAAGTAGGTGGCCATGGCTGTTGGTTTTGGTTTATTTTTGAGTCCTCTATTCTCGCCCACGGGTCTATGTGTCCAGTTTTGTACCAGTGCCAGGCTGATTTCAGCACTGGGGCTCTGGACAACAGGTTATGATCAGGAACTATGAAGTCTCTGCAGAGTTCTTTCTATTTTGGGTCGCTTTAGCTTTGTTGGGTCTTCTGTGATTCCTTAAAAATATTAAGAAAGCCTGTTGTAGACAAAAGGCCACTGGAATTTTGCTGGAAATTACACTTAATCTATAGCAAGCCTTTTGTAATATACTCATTTTCACAATGTTAGCTCTGCCAATCCATGAATGCAGGAGTTATTATTTCCATCTGATAAATTTCAAAATCTGAAGAAACACATCTGGTCACAGTTATTTCACATACATTATCAATTGATATGAAGCCTAAGGCCCCGAGACAATCAAACTCTGATGCTATATTGCTATGGCAAAGCTTCTTCCAATGTTTCTTCTTGGGTTCTACTAATCCACGTCCCTCCAGTCTGTCTGTCTGTCTGTCTCCTCCTCTCTCTCCACGTCTCTTGTATTTTTCTCTTTCTCCTCCTCACTAATATTACCCTGACTAGCTTTTTTAGCATAAACTTCCTTTTCTTGGGGCACATGTCCACACAACTATACTAAGCTATAGCTAATGGGTCCAGTCACTTGAGTAGACTGAAAAAATGAAACAGACTGGCAGGTGCACACCGGCCTGAAAGCTGTTTCTACAGGAATACGAATAAAAGTTTCCACACAGGGAAGGAAGGCCGCTGACACCCAGAAACATATCAGTTTCCTACTTGATTTAAAAAAAAAAAAAACCAAAAACCCATAGTTCTAGATTTGATTATTCCTCTGAAGAAAGGTCTAAATCACAGCTTCTTCGAGAACGGCTCAGGGATTACCTCCAGTTGAGTCAGAAAACCAGGAAGTCTGCTGTGAAACACAGTGATTCTAATTTGATTTCTTGGAAACAAATTCTTGTTCCTGGTCATGGACAAGTGGTAAAAACAGAGCATTATGGCAGACAGCATGTGAAGGCAGGGGCTGCTAAGATGGTAGGCTAGAAAAGAGTCAGGAACCAGGTGCATCTTTCTACAGCCCAGTTACTTCTTCCCCAGCTCCTGCTTACCACCCTCTCCCAATAAAGCCATTGGTTGGGTCAGAAGCCTTCAGAGCCAATCATTTTATAAAAGACCATCAGCTGATGAGTGGGTCTTACATCAAATTAGACAGCCGTTGGTTACTGCCAACACATGAGTGCCACTCAACAGAAGGGCAACTAACCATGCCCGGGACTAAAACCCTAGCCAATTTCCCAAGGCTAGTGAGGTTGTAGATTTCACAAGAAAATCTACCACCACTTATTTGCTAGATAAGCATCACTCCTGACTACATTCTAAATCTCAACCTTATACTTGTAATTGTAAATTACTTGAAAATTATAGCTCCTACCCTTCATCAAAGAAGTCTCTCTTTACAATAAATAAGGAGCATCAAAGAAAACCATAACTAGAAAACAATGCAGAGATCAATACACTGTGGGAAGCCTTCCTCCAATGGATATACCCATATTATAACTCTTAGGAGACAGAACAGAACAATTGCAAGATCCAAGATACCGAGAAGTGTGTGAAATAGTCTTTCCAGAAATGGCTGCAATATCGAAAGACATGCATAAAGAATAAAGGAAGTTCTGAGTGAGGGAAGTCTTGAGTTACTGTGTGCTGTGAGCATTGGTATGGCCACGCTAAGGACCTGTAGCCACCGGCTCAGAGATTTCGTCCTTGAGTCGTCCTCAAGGAACCAAGTAACAGTGCTGACAGCATGTGCAAAAAATGTCAGCCATGGTTTTATCTCCTGGATATTCATGGCCTGAAGACTGCTACCTTAGAGAAACTAGCTAAACTGAAACTAGCTAAACAAGCCTCCTTTTTTTATCTGTATGCAATAATTGACTCCTTGTCCAGCTGTATACAAAACCCCACTTCTTTGTTTAACTGTATAGAGTAAACACTCTGATTTCTGGAGTGCTGTGGTTTTTCCAGCAGAGAGCTCAGTCTAGCTGATCCCAGCATTTCTGTGCATCTGTCTCTCTTTTGTGTATCTGCTCACCATCCCCAATCACATCCAAATGCCCAAAGCAATGTAAGGATGCAGCAAACATGTTATCTCTAAAAGGGGGAAAAAACTCATAGGATCACAGCCCTTGACAAGGAAAAGGCAACTGGTGACTACTGAGAGACAGGGAACTAGTCTATCCCATTGCTGTTCAGTATTGGTTGTCCAATCCAAAGTTATCAGCCATGAAACCCTATGCACATAAATGGACTCAACAGGTTATAGTTATATATTTATGTGTATAATTGGAGAAGAGGCTATCAGAGCTAGAGAGTGGGGAAATATGGAAGGAGTAAGATAAAGAGGACAGGGGTGAGGGAAGAAAGAACTGTATGTCAATTTTAAAGGTACGTACGATGTTTTTAAAGCCATCAGCTTATAACATGAGAGGGCACACATGGGCCTGCTGGAAACACTTCCTATATTAGCCATTACAAATCTGTTATGCCTCCCTGGAGAACTATAGCAGCCAGTCACACATATTAACCATGGCCTTGAATGAGCTAGGGAGAGCTACGAGAGAGTCAAGTAAGCAAGCAGAGACAGGATCATCCTGAGACCCAGCATGTAGAGGCAGCAGATTCAGGCATTTATCCTGAAAAAAAAAATCACAAGACCATCCCTTGTCTTCTTGTAGGAAGGTTCTCTGATCAACTGCTTCCTCCCAACACCCCCCCCCCAAAAAAAATCAACAAACCTGTCTTGAAACACATGGTCTTAAGAACATAAGACAAAGAGATAATGTAGAAGTTCTTTCACAAGAAATTTTATGTCCCATTTCTAACATCCTAGGGCTGTTTTGTGTACTGTCTGTTAAGGGACTCAACAGGAAGGAAGTGCTCTTAAAAGTCTGTGAACCTGGGCCTAGATCCAATCCTTGTAGATGGTCTGTCCTTCCAGGAGCTGGGCACTGCACTTCCTATCACCCTTGTACCACTACGCCCATCAAAACCGTGTAACATGTTATAAACTGGCTACTCACCGTTGATACTTGTCCTGTGTACAGTGCATGGGTTAGGCTGGTGTTTCAGCCCCAAAGCTGTTAGGATGACACAGGTGTACAAAGTACTGAAAATGGACTCTGGTAAGGAAAACCAGACGTGTAGAAAGGGAAGGCCAGAACATGGACTCCAGAAGCTACTCAGCCGAGATTCAGATAAGAATTCCAGGAGCTGTACTGGATGAGAGATGGAACAGCTGCAAAGGGTTGCTAGTAAAACCCTAAGTGCATAGAGGGCAGTATGCAGAAAGAACTCAGTGTTCTCAATTCCACTGGCTCACAGAAACAGGAGGCAAAGAAGAAAACTCGGCAGCTCTGGGTGGAGGCTGACCATGACTCCCTTCCTCCTAAGGATCTACCCTCATTTTTGCCACATGCTGGTTTAATCCTTATGCTCCACATTTCCTAGAATTATGTAGAAAAGTAAATAGCTCCAGTTCAAAGGAAAACACAATGCCCTTCCCTACTGGATTCTTTATCAGGTATGAACAACACCCCAGAGGAAGGTCAGGAAGGCATGAGAGTACCAGGATGTAAGTGGGTGCTCATCAGACCATCAGAGTAATAAGTGCCTCATTTAATATACCAGGGAAGTGCAAGAGTTGCCACCTAGTGACTGTTAATGTCAAATCATCCTTTTAATCACAAAATGCTTACATACGGGAGACTCTGCAGTGTTCCCTGGTAGTAACTGGCCTCTAGAAAGTTCTGCTTTCTTCTATGCATCCATAAGCCTATTTACTCAAGAGACTTCAATGCAGCTGATTATAAGATGTCTCCCTCTCCCCCTCCCCTCCCCCTCCCTCTCTCCCTCTCCCCCTTCTCTCTCTCTCTCTCTCTCTCTCTCTCTCTCTCTCTCTCTCTCTCTTGTTCTCTCTCAGCTTATCCATTTCTACCAGAGCTAAGTAATGAGCTTCCCTCAACCAGCTCTGTCTCAAATGCCTGTGTCAGAAGATGTGTAGTGTTTAGGTCTGCATATGATACACAAAATAAAAATCTATTACTTCCTAAAGAAAAAATACGTGTGTGTCCTGATTGCTTTTCCATTCTCAGGGTCCAAAACACTGCCTACTGCTTAGTAGACACAGTGGACCCAGAAGAGTGCTTGCTGTGCAGGTGACATAACTGTAAACACCTAGGTTAAATTTTTAAGGCAAAAATAAATTGTAGACATAAGCTATTAGAGCATAATTTAGGCAACAGAACCTGGGTGCACTGGAAATGTAGGAGTCTTTGGTTATAGGAGACAACCGGAGAGGTCCTATTGCTCGATCCACTGTTGGGGTTTCTTTCTCATTCTCCATTGATAAACCTACCTTCACTCAGCAGGGAAGGAAGAGGAGGGGAGTCGAAGAAAAAGAACAGAAATACAAGAGCCTCACAGTATTACAAGAAATCTAAGGATGATTTGAAGCATTTATATACGAATGGGTATAGGTTAAATGTGAGTTTTGTTATCACACCAAGGGAGTTTAGGAATCAGTCCCGCCATGAACACAAAGGCTCGCAGTGGAAAGGATATAGAACTTTAAAAGCTATTACTACAGAGGCTAGAATAAACTTAAAATATGGGTCGTTGAATGAACAATATAAACTTATCAAAATTTTAACATATGATGTATTCATCTATAGTCCTACTTATGAGTTACTTGCCAGCAATAATTAAATATAAAAAAAAATGTGGGGAAAAAAAGAGACCAACAATAGCTCTTATGTAACAGATATGGCCAGAGTTGAAATTCATTACCCAAGTGCTCCCTCACATTTCGAGGTAACTCCAATACCGCCCACTCCTGAACCTGCTGCTCTCCATCACTGATGATCTCCTGGAGGGAGGGTGGCTCTTCCTGCTCCCCATTGCTTACTGCATTCAGCTGTCAATGGTGAAGTTTACACAGGAAAATCCCAGTGGGTGATAAGGAAGCATTGGAAAATGTAGGAAGGGGAGAAACATAGGGTGGAGGGCAGGGAGGTTTGGCCAAGCTGCTATGCGTATGAGTCATGGAGGGAACCAGCAGAGGACAGCCTGACACCCACGCAGATCAAACCATCTAGCCTTGTCCTGCTTCCACTTTCCAGCCTTGACTGCATTCTAACTGCCCTGATTCAGTGACAGCCAACCCCTTATCTCGTGGCTTCTGTCAAGTTCCCTATTCTCTTCTCTTCTTGAAGATGAGGAAGAACTCTGCTTAAAGTGTCCTGTGGAGCCTGCGCTGAGGCGTGTTCCACCATGAGTGCAGTCTGAAGTGCACTACAGGAGCCAGAAGCAGGTAAGGAGATTCTTCATGGCCTAGCCTGGGCGTGTGAATGGAAGACAATGTCTGAGCTGGGTGACACCAGCAAGGCTTTACCAGTAAAGCCAGTTGGTGTTGAAAAATTGCAATTGTTTGGCAAATTAAGTATTTATCAATGGTAATTTTGGGGCCCGAACCTTAAGTGTTAGAATTGATTGTTTGGGACTTTCAATTGTGTTTAATGTGTCTGTACGAATTCAAAAGAAACTCTTTCCATCTCTGACATTTCAACTGTGTGAAAGGACACAGAAATGGCTTCTCAAAGGTAAGTTCACTGCCATATTTCTTCTTTCAAAACTTCTCATTACGAATAGTTTCTCCTTTTCTGCAACTGCACGCATACACACATAACAAAATTGTGTCTGTTTGAATGTGTACTTGCACAGGTAAGAGCTTTTAGCTTGGTCTTGCTGGGAAAGTTAATCCTAATTGCATCTAATAAAATATGCATTTGTTCTTAAAGAAACTTAAAAACCACACACACACACACACACACACACCTATACACACACATACACATAAATACTATACATAGCAAAAATTTGCACTCATTAGATACTTACATAGTTTATAAATAATCAGCTAAATTCCTTAAAATGCTTGAACTATTTTCAATTCAACATACAGGATTGAGCATGGCCATAGTGTCAGTACACTCAGTGAGCACACGCAAGCCACCTAAAATACACTGTTTTGTTTGCTGTTGAATGTTGGAGAGGTTTTGTTTTGAGCTGTTTTTTGTTTGTTTCTTTGTTTCTTTTGTTTTAGGAAATTTAATCCTATGGAGTAAATAAGAGTAAAGAAGAAACAATATTTACATATTAATCTTTTTTGCTAAATATACAAAATCAAAATTACATTTTAGGACTAAATAATCTAAATACTTATTTATTTATTTATTTATTTATTTATTGAATTTGGTTTTTTTGAGACAGGGTCTCTCTGTATAACCCTAGATGTTCTGGAACTCACTCTGTATACCAGGCTGGCCTCGAACTCAGAAATCCACCTGTCTCTGCCTTCCAGAGTGCTGGGATTACAGGCGTGCACCACCACTGCCCAGCTTAAATACTAATTTAAAAATAACAAAATGAGGCATTCACTAAAAATATCAAAGTAACTTTTTAAGTTCTATAAACACATAAAATCCTATACTTTAATAAAATTTATAAATACATACTAGCACACACGTACACTTTCACACTCGTACATGTATGGAAAGCACATACTGTTATGTCTGATAAACCCAACGAAGAGAGGAAATACCAAGGTGCTCAGAGCTTCAGATAGAGGAAGTGGGCTTCGTACCACTTGCTGCCCTGTAGCAGCAGCACTTCAGAGGAAGCAGGACCTGAAGGAGTGAGCGTCTAACTGGAAGGCAGCTGAGCTGACCCTACCAGGATCTAAATCCCCCCGCATGCTAAGATGCTGACCCTGCTCCTGAAGACAAGTGATCTCTATCGGCTTCAGCCTGCAGCCTGCAATGGCTTCACTTGCTTCTTGTCCTGCCTCATAATCTACCAGTCATCCGTGGGTCAGCACGGCATCCGTGGGTCAGCACGCCCTCCCACGCTCCTCAATCCACTGTGGCTGCTTTCTCCCTTAGTCGTGTATTTTTAGGATGTCTTCTTTTTCACTAAATTACCACTGATGGCTTTCAAAAAAAAAAAATCACAGCAAGGATGCAGTAGTAAGGAGAAACATCTCTCAAAGTAGTCATAAGAAGGGGCAAACGGTTAATGTTAAACACTAGGCCACAAGGTACTAGGTACTAGGTACTAAGTAACAACCTGAGTGCCTGATCCACCAAGCTCCGTAAACATCAGGCCTATTTTCAAGGCCACAACACATCAATCCAGATAATATCTGTGACGTCACTAACAGCCTAATATATGAAGAAAGTATAAAGTAAATGGGGGATAAGACTCCTGCTTTCAATGTTTTCATAGGGATCTGGATCATCAGAAAAAAAAATCATTATGCAACAGATGGTTAGAGCATACAACCAATCGGTCAGTATGCCCTCCCACTTAGCGCTTAATGGTAATACCTCTATAGCATTTCCAATTCTTTGTTTTAAATTCATGTATAAGACATTCCCTGATGACACTGAAACTGGTGATTTGAGATCCACTTAGACACAGTGATACTAACATTCACATGTGTCCTACTAATACGCTGCCTACAAGGCTTTCATTCAATCTTAACTACCTGGAAAATGAATTAATGTTCAAAAAACAAAATGCCCAGCACCTCTCAGTGAACGGCATTAATTCTGCAATAATGAAGTTATCTGTACTAGTCTTTAGCACGAGACAGTGGGTAAGGAAGGAAAGGGTCATTGTAAAAGACATTTCTCATGGTTCAAGATGCTTCTGAACTCAAATGGCTGAATACAACCGTAAAGATGGTTTGCAAACAATGTTCACCCTAGTAAATGCTTTTAGAATGAACTTAGTTGAGACAACTTAGCTGTCTAAGCCTGAATCTCTAATAACCCGGAAGTCAGATTCATTGAACCAGGCTCCCGCATTTCCCTCCAGTGAGTAGCAAATGAATTATCTTGGTCTCTCAGCACAAACAGACTCTATAATACCAAGAATGAACCAGTCTGCGGAGATATAAGACACCAGCACACTTTACTATTGGCATCTGTGCTTCCAAAAGACCATCTAGTTGAAGAGAGGAAATAAAAAGAAATAAAAACTACATCAACTGAAAATTATGAGTTCAAGAGTGCCAAGTAGGCTTAGGTCAAAGGATAGGCCATTGAACTGTACCAGTGAACTTCTTGGATGTGCAATACTTGACCCTAGACCCACTGACCCAGAAACTCTAGGGATAGAACTCTGCAGCCGAGATCTGAACAAGTCCTACTAGTAATTTAGAAGTTCAAATTTGAGCTTCAAATGTAGAATTATCATACAAAGAACATACATTGGGCAAACTTGTAAATCATGCTATTTCAAAGTGCCTGGTCACCCATTGTCAAACTGAGTGCTTTCATCAGAGACAAAGTACTACCTGGGATTTCAAATTAGCTGTGAGTCTACCGTGATAGCCATAGAATCTACCAATGTGGAAAAGGAGTACTGTCTTATGAGAATCTGGGCACATCAGCTTAAAAATCCAATTACAGTACAAGTGTATTGCTTTTTTTTAATAGGTTATTTATTTACATTTCAAATGTCCTCCTTTCCCGTTTCCCCCCAAAACCACCCATCACCTCCCCCCTCCTCTTTGCATCTATGAGGGTGCTCCTCCACCCACCCACCCCTGCTTCACCCCTTAAGCTACCATCCCCCTAAGCTAGCGCTTCAAGCCTCCACAGAACCAAAGGCCTTCCCTCCTATTGATGCCAGATAAGGCAATCCTCTGCTACATATATAGTTGGAGACATGGATCCCTCCTTTTTTACTTTTTGATTGGTGGTTTATTCCCTGGGACCCCTGGGGGTCTGGTTAGTTGATATTATTGTTTTTCCTAAGGAGTTCAATCCCCTTCCGCTCCTTCTTTCCTTGACCTAACTCTTCCATTGGGATTCCTGGGTTCAGTCCAATGTTTGGCTGTGAGTATTTGCGTCTATATTAGTCAGGTCCTGGCAGAACCTCTTAGGGGAGAGCAATACCAGACTCCTGTCAGCAAGAGCTTGTTGGCATCAGTAATAGAGAGTAAAGTCTAGTTTAAATTCTCAGCATCCTGAGCAACATATAAAATAGATGTGCTTCCACCCAACACACAATTTCCCCAACCATGTCTTTAAAATCCCTTTTATCAAAACTTCTGGCTCCTCCTTTTGGTTCAGATAGCATCCTAGAAAAGGATAGTACTTGTAAATAAATTACTTATCCTTCTAGGAACAACTTGGCTGTCACAACTCACAGGAAAACCAAGTTACCAAAAAGCTTCTCAATCTACCTATACATTTAATGTTGAAGTCAATGGTGTCTAATCAATTTCTGTTCTCTTTGAAATCTTCTGATTGTACTCAGGCTAAATTAAACTGCCAGTCCTCCACTCTCCACAGAAGTCAGCCATCTACTATTTGTGAAAAGCATCAAGTGTCTTACATGTCAGGTTCTGGCCTCTCATCCTTCAGATAAGAAAACAGCACAGAAGGCTGCTGGTTTCTATCTAGTTACAGAGCTTCTGCTGTTGGAGTTAAGATTTCAAAGAAAAGAGAAAGATCAGCTGTGAGACATATGGGAGTTGGCCCAGAAGACACTGTTGTGTTGGTTTGTCATTGTGGAAAGAACTGGATGACTGTTTTTCCTGCACATATCCTAAGGGTACTGAAAGAATTGAATTTAATTTCATTCTATAAAAACCTTATCACATGACAACCACAATTCCAGATGCTATAGATACTCTGCATGAAGAACTGTCCTCTGGACCCCATTCTAATGGGTCACATTAAGCATTACTTTTAATATAACCAATGCTCTTATTCTATTACTATCTTTTAAGTTACACTAATGATCTTGAGCACATAACTTTTTAACACATTTTTTAACTAACTTTAAGAAAGATCTGGAGGAGATTCTAATTTCAGTACAAGTCCATGAATATTTCGGGTTTGTTCTAACCTTGCTGGGAGCTTACAGCTCTACATTTACTAACAAACAAAAGAAAATATAGAAAAATGGTTTTGGGGCCCTGGTGTTTAATATCCTCTTCTTCTCCTACCTCCTGAAACTGTCTTTCTGCCGAAGGACCTAATTGCCTGCAAGCACCACCTTTACAGAAGTGAAAATAGGAAGGGAAAGGCTGGAGTCTCACAGGAAGAGAAAACCTAGGGCCAGATGTCCCCCGCTATCACCAAGCCTGTGATGCGATTGAATGCGGCACTACCTTCTTCACTGTTGGCACTAAAGCAAACTGGTTAGCTAAGAACAGAGTAAGTAACCAAAACAGGCGTGGCAGGAACTATTTCTGAAAAACAAATATTTTTCTTAAACTATATTTTATACCGTGTGTGTGTGTGTGTGTGTACAAGTATGGATGAACTACATGAAGATAAGAGGGCAAAGTATGGGACTTGGTTC
Organism: Apodemus sylvaticus; assembly: GCF_947179515.1. NCBI lineage: Eukaryota > Metazoa > Chordata > Mammalia > Rodentia > Muridae > Apodemus > Apodemus sylvaticus. The sequence continues at coordinate 109,044,824 of NC_067475.1, forward strand.
TCTCTAGACATCATGTGGACCCCAGGAGTAGGCTTGGCAGTAGCCACCCTTACCCACTGAGCCATTCTGTTAGCCTTTAAATGGGTTCTTTCAGCTTTGAACTCACAATTTACTGCTCAGTCTTTTGATGCTGTGACAAAACCTATTACGGAATAACTACAGATCTGCATTGATTTTCTTTCCTACAAATGTAGCACATGGTCAGTTTAGTCTGCTTCCTTAGTACATTTCAAATAGTGAGAGGGTGTTTTAGACAACCAAGGCGCCACACAAATAAAATAACTCAGGCCCAGATTAGATTTTAAATCCCTGAAGAGAAGGAACTCTGTTCTTAAGAGTTAATTTTCCCAGACAATGGGTAGAAATAAGGAAGGCCTTACACCAAACTGGCAACAATAGGCTAAAGCTTTGGTTAAAGTCCCTCTGTTGAGCCACCTTGGAGAAGGCACAGTGTCCAGTGCTTCCTAACAGCCATGCATGTCTGCGTTCTGGAATCCGATTCTCTTCCATCCTGACTATACCACTTAGATTGAGACAGTCTCCACCAAGCTACTCCATGTCTTGGATTCCTTGCCTAGGTATCATACAGAGTAAATGAGTTAATATATAATATCCCTGAACAGTGTTAGTCCTGACACAGAAATCAACCTCTATATACCGATTGCTAGCACCATCATTGTCTTTCTCAATTAAATAGTGCAGCAGTCCAAGATGATTATAAAAAACAAGAGAAGCCAAAATTATACAATTAAATTACTTCTGACTACTTGTTTTATTCATTTGTAAAAGTTGATTAAATAGCTGTTTAGAAGAAACATTGTAACAATTATCAGATATCTGGTACAAAATTAAGTTATGTATTATAGTTCTCAACACACACACACACACACAATCTATACCACGGCTCTTACTGCAATTCCACATGTAAAAGATACCCCTTTCTCTGCATCTTCACAGTTCTGGCAGATTACCTTCCCTGACAAAGCAACACATGAAAAAGCACATGGCATAACTTGGAAAAACTTAATTACACTAGGATATTAGAATAGGAGACGAGAACAGGGAGCAAGCTGTGAGTGCTACCTCAAAGGGGAAAATAACATACAGATTCAGGAAATTATAAATGGGTATATGGTCTATGGACATGATGTGCTTAGTAAGCAAACAAAACACCAACTAGTGTCCTTAAGGACCCCAAAACATGGCTTACCTGATTTGTAATATTGCCTCTCTAACCCCTGACGTGTTATATGACTTGTTGCCCATTCAAAAGCCAACATCTTTGCACAGTCTGTCTTTGAGTGCTCAGGCATTAAACAGACTCTAGCATTTCTACCATCTTTTATATGTCTATAGCATTTACAAATGAAGCAACAATCCAGTCGATAATGTTCAACACCCGTGCTGCTTCAAGAGGAAGTGTTTATGCCTGTGACTTTGTGCCTACTTAATTGAAACAATGATATAAACTATATATCCAGAGAAAGTAGGTAACTACATCATTCAAAGAAGTTAAGCCACTATGTAAGCACTACCCCAAATCATGATTAAAAATTCCACGAGGCCTGGAGAGTTGTAGAGTATTTGCCTGGTGTGTATAGATATTGCCAAAAGGAAAATGAAGGCCATCACAACAGTTCCCTTGCAGGTCTTCCTTAGCACAAGCCTACATTCCATTCCAGTTTCTATCACCACAGCCTGGTTAGCCAGCAATCACTCTGCATTCACCTGTTACCACACAATACCTACCCCACCCCCACCCCCATGCCTGAATTCTTTCACTTATTATTAGGTATTGAGATTTAATCAGCTTACTGACATGTGACTGCTATCACGTCACAGTTTATTTCCCCCTTTTCACCTACTGATGGGAATGTGGGCTGCTCCCAGGTAGAGCTACCTGAAGAAAGGTTTTACAATCATTGTAATCATTCTTTGTAAAGGTAACAGGCGCTTTCATTTCTCTTGTGTGAAGCAAAGGAGCAAAATTATTAGGCTATGTGGTTATGTGCTTAACTTGATTACAAGTCACAAAGCAGATACGCTATTTTACACTCAGAACTAGATATCCATCATCAATACTCAATTGACTTGTCAATTCTTAGTACTGTAAGGTTTTTATGGGGAACTTCGAGAGAAATTCTGAGGGTTTGGAATTACTGTTTCTAGTAGTTTTTTTGTTTTTTTTTTGTTTGTTTGTTTGTTTTGTTTTTGTTTTTTTTTTTTTTTTTTTTTTGTTTTTTGGTAGTAGTTGTGTCTTTTTAAACTTCTTTTTAAAAGTAGGATTTTAAGTTTGAGGGCTTGCCTCAGACTTACAGTCTAGCCCAAACTGGCCTGGAACACTGCATTCTTTCTCTTCTTCCCAAGAGTTGGCATTATAGGCAAGTACTGTTGTATCCAGATAGGTCACTGTCATTTTAACCTCCATTTCCCTTTCAGAAGTCTGTGTCTATTGCCATATCCTCCGGGGTCAAACAAAACTTGTCTCCTCAAACTCGTCACTTATTTTCTTATCTGAATTCTTCTTGTATTTTCTTTTTTGTTCTTTTCTTTTCCTTGTGTTTTCAATATACTTGGTAATGAAGGTTCTGTAAATATCTTAATGTTTTTGTTTTGTTTTTTTTAACCAGAGATATACAGCACATTAGTTTCTTTCCTATTGCTATGATACAACAACAGACCAAGGCAACTTATAAGAAGAAAATGTTTAACTTGGGGCTTATAGTTTCAGTTCCACCATTATTGTGGGGGCACGGCGGCAGGCAGGAAGGTGTGGCAGTAGTGTCTCATGGAATGAAAAAAATCTAAATTTTAATAAGGCACAATATTACCTTTCCCTTTTATCGTTAGTGTATTTTGCATCCTAAAAAATCAACTATCCACATTTAGAAAGATATTCTGTTTTTTTCCTAGAAGCATTGTTGATACATTTTTACATTATGTATATATATATCTTGAATTAGTCTGCCTATAACTATCTGCAAAAAAATGTTTTATAAGAGATAATTGATTTATAAATATTCTGTAGGTCAGAAAACTATATTTTCTAATGGTAAACTACATGCTCAGCTTCAATGACAACTTTTACAGAAAACACAGAAGCCAACACAGGATTAAGGCTAGGGAGATAAAATTGTAGTAAATGGGCTTGCTGCTCTCCCAGAGGACCCAAGTCTCAGCATCCATGCCAAGAAAATCACCCCTCCAACTCCAGGGGGTTTGACACTCTCTTCAGGTGCATACTCAGTCACATGCACACGCAAACATATCCACTAATAAAAAGGCACACACATACATTTTAGTCAGGCATGGCAGTGTACACCTTTAATTCCAGCACTTGGGAAGCAGAAAGGAACAGATCTCTGAGTCTGACAACAGCCTAATCTACATACAGCAAGTTCCAGACAGACAGAGATATATATACACACACACACCCATGCATGCACACATATAAACAAAACCAAAAAACAACAAGGTAACAACCTAGAAGCATCTCTTTAGAATGGGAGCCAGGCTCACCCCGCCCAAGAGAGCCTTCTCAGAAGACGGGAAGATGAAGTTCCTGCCTGTATACAGTCAGCAGTTTAAACCAATACAGAAAATAATCATGTTTACTCTAATGTGTGTTTTCTTCTACAAACACACATTAGAATAAGTGCTGGGTCACTGGTGTGGACTGAGTTCTTTTGTATTGATTTGGCTCCACAACCCAGAGGACAGAGTGGCTCTGATCAAAACTTTCCTATATGTGAAGATCTGTCTCAGAAGACATGTTCTCTGTAGCCTGAGATCTTTTATGGGGTTTAAATGCTATTATATTTATTCTTGAAAAATATCAACTTAGAACATAAAGAGAATTGTTTCTGCTATTCAGATAAAGATATCGTTAATCACAGAGCGTGTTATATTAGAGCATTACAAGCCATTTCCTCGAGATGTACTGTCAAGTTAGAAGCCTGGTAAGAGTCAAGTATTCATCTCCACTTTACTGGGTTTTGGAAAAGATGATATATTTAGTAGAGAGGTAGAGCACACACACAAAGATGAAAACACTGATCTACAGAGCCGTATTTTGACAGCTGCTTCCTCGTACTGTGCTTGTTTAGCACGGCTCACGTCTTCTCCCAGTTTGGAGTCTGGCTTCTGGCATTGCATGGGACGTTGTCATGGGAAACAGCTGAGAGCGAAGGCCCATGAACATGAGTGTAAACAAGGCTGATTTCAATAATTCTCTGAAATAACATTTCTTCACGAAAACTTCAAGTAAACCGCTCAGGAATAAGGATGAAGATATGATGGAAATGCATCCTATGAGCCTGAGCCTGCTCATTTAAAAGAAAGAACGGAGTGAGGCATTTAATTTTCTGTTCTCAAGTATTTCAGCTATCAGCATTTCCTTAATAGTAGCTATGTTTATGCCTTTCTTTACACACAATGGGAAATCCTTTTCATAGCCAAAGGGCAAAAAGTGTAAAAGAAGCAAAAAAAATTGTCTTCAGTCACATATATTTTTTTTGATGTGTTTAATGATTTCAGTCAAAATAATTTGTTTTTAAACAGTGTAAGAAAAGCTTCCATGCAAGAAATATACTGGAATTAGCTACCCCCACTATAAAAATAATTCATTAACTATCAAGGAAATCTAAGTGTCTTATACCGTCCTGAATCGCATTGCAAACACTCCAGAAGAGACTGGAGTTGGCCTTGTTGCCCTGAACCAAGTCCCAAAGCTTTGCTCCTGTTCCCAGAACTCCCTTCCGGCCATTTATTCATGTCACTTCCTCATTCGCTGCACCATTTACGTAAACACGGCTAGACCATTAAATAGGAAGCAATTAAGTAGCAAAAAAATAGGTAACAAGGTATCCCCTATCTCAAATATGTAACACCAATGTGGATATTCATGTTGTCTCTGTGTGTTGTAAGAGTGTTGCGGCTGATGGAAATCAAAGCCAGGCCACTGGGCATGCTAAACACACGCTCTAACAGGGAGCCGTATCACCGACACTCTAGTTTCAGTTCAGTAAAGTGACTTCCACAAAACTGAAGCTATGGAGAAAAATCGTATTATCAGGAATCCAGTGAACCCTTATAAAAAAGTGTATAGAACCATCGTTATGCCTGGCGGGCGGTGGTGGCGCACGCCTTTAATCCCAGCACTTGGGAGGTAGAGACAGGCAGATTTCTGAGTTCGAGGCCAGCTTGGTCTACAGAGTGAGTTCCAGGACAGCAAGGGCTACATAGAGAGACCCCGTCTCGAAAAACTAAAAACCAAAAACCAAACGAAAACAACAACAACAAAACAAAACACAAAGAACCATCATTATATTATATTTTCTATAGCAATATTGTACCACAAAGAAAAGCACTGGGGTGAAAGGAGGAGCTAAGAGGAGGGCAGGAACCTGGAATGACATCAAAGTGCCCCTGTGCATCCTGTCCAGGAGACCCCATGCCTTGGGCTTAGGCACTCCTGCAGTGAAGTAAAGTCAACACACAGTCAAAGCCTCCTTTGTCTTTTCTGCCACCTTTAATTCCTAGGGCCAGGAGAGAAGGTTCCACAGCTTTCCCTAGGCCCCTGAAAATGGCATCTACACTTCAAATTGGAGGTATTCCCACTTATTTTAATCTACCATGAGAAGTAGTTATTTCAGCAAAGCCACACCTGCATATAAGACATACCAAAGCAGAAGTGCTCCCAGTGAGGCCATTCCCACCGCCCCGGGGGACAAGGTTTAGAACGCCCTGGAGCTTGTCTCTCACTAGCCAGCTTTATGCTTCCTGTCCCAAGGAGAGAATTCCTGGAGATATATATACATATAACAGAAACATTACCACGGATCTGAAGGAAGGTAGGATATATGGGTGGGAAGGGCCTACAAGGGTGCCCTTAAAACGATATGAAGGAAGTCTCAAAAGCCTTTTAGCATGTAAGAAAAATAAACACGTAACAGCAGGTAGGTGCTAGGCAAGGTTTAGTAGCCAGAGCCTTTCACCGGAGGATGAGGGCAGCAGAGGCACAGGATCTCTGTGAGTAGGACGCTAGCCTGCTCTGTGCATCACGTTTCAGGCCAGCTAGGTTTTACCATGAGCCATGGTCTTAAAAAAACACAGGTAGTGTGCAGAATGGTACGAAATCAGTCCACGTAATTTCTGCTTCCTGGAAAAATCTTAGAGATTCCAAATCTGCCTTTGGGAAAAAAAAAAAAAAGAGGCAGACTCAGTTTCTCTAACCTTTTTCATTTTGAGAGAGTATACGCAGACGTGTGCACGTGTGCAATACAGAGGTGTGTGAATGCGGAATGGCACGTGCCAAAACTTGCGCGTGGAGGTCAGAGGACAATCTCCGGCGTTCCATCTTGCTTGAGAATGGGTCTTTTTGTAGTTTTTTCCACTGTGTATACCAGGTTTAATGAGCTCTGAACATCCAGGGATTCTCCTGTCTCCCCATGGGGTGCAGGAATCACAGAACTGTGCTTTACACCACTCCTGGGGATTCAAACTCCTCCTCCACCTTCCTCCTTCATTCTGAGCTATCTGTTATATTACCCTACAACACTGGTCCTGGAGAAAGACCACCAATAAACAAACCGCGAACGACATCAAGAATAGCTTTGAGACAAGGAAAGCCGACAGCTTCCCGAGGTGAACCATTTGGGCCATTTTTATATCACTATGCCAGAACCTAGTTTGTGATAATAGCGTGCTGTCCTGCAAAGAATGGGGTCAGAGGCAAGATGCGATGCAGAGAGCAGATGCAGGAAAGGCTGAGGACCTCCCGTCGTGGAAACAGTAAAGCCCCTCCTTAAAAGAGAAAAATCTGCTGTAAATCGAAAGCCCAGTAGCCTGAGCCACGGATTGGGAGGAAAACTGATGACAGTGAAAATTTAAGGAGCCCAGTAGAGTAACTGTCCCCAATAAGCTAAGAGCTTACAAATGTCAATGGCTCTCTGCAGTTTTATAATAATATTTTATAATAATAATATTATTATTATTATTATTTTCTCTATTCTTTGTTTACATTCCAAATGCTTTCTCCTTTCCTGGTTCCCCCCACCCCATCAGTCTCATAAGCCCTCTTCCCTCCGCTCATTTCCCAATCAATTCCTGAGTTCTTTTCCTTCACACAGGGTAACTTTCCAACTCTCTCCTGCAGAGTCTGTCTGCCCTGCCCTGCCCTCAGACATCTCCCTCCCTCCCTCCTTCCGTTCCTCTTTACAGGGACTTTGCATTTCCTCATAGAAAAACTGGCTGCACACCCCAGTAGCCATTTTATACTGAAACAAGCAGGCTGGGGGCAGGAGACAGTGTAGGAACCATGCCTATGAGAAGTCAATTGAGACTGCTATGACTACTACAGACCAGAACAGACAGCTATGAGATGAGGCAAGCAGACAGGAAAAGTACAGGAAAATTTCCAAGGCATGGTGGCATCCTTGGGGGGAGGGCAGGGGAAGGACACATCACCAGGAAGGGAGGCAGAGACAGTCTGGATCAAGGAGACAGTGTGAGGACATCATTGGGCAGGAGCAGGAGTCATACAGAGCCATGACGACTGGCTTTGAAACCTGGATTTCATCCAGCTACCTTGAGTCAATCATAGCCCCAAAGAGAGATGAGAGGCAAGAAGGAAAACAGGGAGCCTCTTCTTCACTGTAACTGAAGGAAGGTTTTCAGTAATTAAGCACAACCTAGGCAGGAACAGTGTTATTAGAAACACCTGGTGACATCCAAGCCCTATTTGAAAACCCTCTATGCTGGCGGAGGCTCAGCTGAGAAAAGGTTACTTTGTGCAATCATAAACCAGCTACCAAGTTTCTGCTTAAATTTCCTAGACTGCAAGAAGTCTTCAATAAAAGCCTTTTTTCTTAGCTAACAAAATGCATTGCTATTGCTTTCCTTGGTACAGAGTCCAGTTCCTAGGACAGCACATCCAACAATGACTTAAATTTGACACTATGTGAGTACGGACTCTTTGAAGTACATCAAACAAATAATTTCTAAATGAGGGAACAGATAGTGGCGGTTGTGTATAGACAAAAATCAAAGTCTAGCCTTGGAAGAAGAAAGCAGGAAGCACTCAGAAAGGACTGGCTCAACCTGATTTCTTTGATTGACATCAGCAACTCAAGAATAAAAGGGGAAAGCTTCCAAACCTCAGACAGAAAAGTCATCCAGAGAATGGGGTAGGAGAATGCAGGAGACTCCACCGGGTCCACGGGTTTTCTGTTTAAACACTGCTTACTGACAGCTGGCCACACTAACGTCAACACTGCTGTGTGGGTATTACCTCTCTACATTCTTTCCACAACCCCATGGGATACAGAGATTTTCTGTAGTTTACTGATGCATAGAGAGTCCTCCCCAGTGACTCTGCTAAGGAACAGGGATGGAGTGGTGTAGCCTAGCAATTCCAACCCTTAACCTCTGTACTGTATTAATCCCTAAGAAATGAGCTCTTGTTTACAGGGTATGTTAAATCAAGTTGCTCTTAGATTCTTTCTTTCAAACACCATTAAAGGAAGCATTAACAGTCCCACTTAAATGTTCTAAGAAACAGATCTAAGGAAATCCAACTAAGGGTGGATTTTAAGGCCTCAATAGTTGGCAAAGTTGATACGACCCACGCTGCCATTGAACTCAAGAGTGAAGTCCAGAATAACTTCACAAATGAATGCTATTTATAAGCAGTGAATATTTTGTCAGCCCTTGTTAGGATGATAAACTGTGAGTGCCACATTTGTTTATTTCCTGCTGGTTCGAGATGCTTATAAATTTCCAGCACTAGAAATGTAGTGTCACACAGTTTAAACTCAAGCAGATGCCCAGAATTTTCAGGCAAGCTGAAAGGATTCCAATCCTCTCGTTGTTTGGGCTGTTGCACAGGCTCAGCACATTGGCATGAACATGACTGCAGGTGACTCACTATAGGGCCCTGAGCTGTCGGTCCTAGAGGCCCAGGCCTGCTGCTGATCAACTCTGCACCTACTCCCACCAAGCAAACATACTGGGTCCCTCATAGATCGCACTCACAGGGGGCTTTTCCCTCCCCGCTGCCCACCAGCCATCTGCTCCCACAAAGCCCTGGGGATGAGGACAAATAGTGACTGCTGGTGCTGGACGCGAGTAACTTATTCATTACAGCAAGAATGACACTTTAAAGAAAAAAATTGTCACTTTACAAGACAAAGAAGGAAGTTATTACTTTTTAAGGATTAAGCCCTGACCTTCCTACTGGTCTATACTGAGTGCTTTGGAAGATGTCATTAAAAACAGGCTCTAAAGAGACGTTGGACCTTGGGTCAAAGGAAATGAACAGTGATAATAGGCTTGTGATGTTTCTCACAGCAAGGACATAGGGTCAAAGGAAATGGACAGTGATAATAACCTTGTAATGGTTTCTCACAGCGTCAGTCAGTTTCCTCGGGCTCCTTTCTCCACTTTCACAAAGAAAGCCCCAACTATTCAAACCCAGCCATAGACTTGGGACCTGACACAGACCTGGGACCTCCCAGGCCAACCCGTACAGGGAAGAGGGCCAAGGGCTGTGCTTGACCGATGAAATGCAGTGTTATGAACACGTCTGGGTACACACACACATGCACACATATACATGCACACACGTGTGCACACACGTACACACACTTTACAGAGCTTAGAGATCTCACTTATATATTATAATAAATGTGTTTATCACACAGCAAAGCTGGGATTTGTTTCCAAAACATCAGAATTAAGACCTGAGATTTATAGAAAGCAAAGCTCAGAGGAGACCACAGAGGAGGAGGAACCACGACAAAACAGAGGGGAGGAAGAAACGTGGGGTAACCACTGTAGACCCAGATATCTTTTTGGAAATGTCATGGAGCTTTCAAGTAGTAGATGAAAGAATCCAACAGAGTATTTATACTTCAAACATCTCCAGCAAAGTGTTTCCCAGGACACGTCAACACTGGATTACGCCAGCACTCACTATACAAGAGGAGACAGCTCAGAACTGCCTTAAAGTTCATCCAGGCATCAGTGAAACGCTGGGCTCTCAAAATATTTTAGTTCCCATGGATCCTACTCCAGCTCTCCAGCCTGCTCATCCTGGTGTGAGGCATGTTTGCCCAGGACACCAGCGCACTTCTGTGGTTTCGCACTCCCAAGCGTCCCTGGTATAAACTCACTCTACTTTTTTCGGTTGGTTAGGATTTGGATGAATGGATGTTTTCATTTCATTTCAATCCATATAGCACAGAAAGGTCCTCCTTAAATCTTATAGGCACAAAGAAAAGCTATGCCTGGCTCAAGGGAGCTTCCCTGCATAGTGTCAAAAGCCTGCCACTGTGCTCAGGGCCACTGAAGTCCACAGCATGGCAAACAGACATAGAGAGGAAATAACACTGTGCTAGGTGACTCTCAGCCTATTTACTAACACTCCTTCTTCTTTGTATATTTAAAATATCCAAAGTGCTCAATGCTCTTAGAACCATTTTAATAAATGTATTTAATACTGGTAATAAAAGTATATAATAATCATATGCATAAATGTGTAAGGTACATATATGCATCACTTAGGAAAATCAAAAATAATCAAGTAATATTGAAATAATTTTTTTAAAAAGCCAGGATCCTAGTGGTTGCATTGCCTGACCCCATGTCTGTCCAGCTTGCATATGCACACACTGAGCTGAGCCAGGAGCTTCCCTCCAAGTACAAGCCAACCTCAGACATGCTTGAAGTCTGTCACAGTGCTAACATAGAACTACAGACTCACCACAAAGAACAGCAGACAGTGGCTAATCAAGTGTAGGTCACCGTGACCCAAGTACATAGATTCCAGTTGTTCTAAATTATATGTCAAAGATGGCAGCAGTTTCATGAAATTCACTTTTTAGTTAAAGAATAAAGAAAATCATAAATCAAGACACTTATACACATGTGCAAATATCAGGCAAGCAGTTTATAGCAAAGCAGGGAATACTGTGTATATAAGACTCAGATACCATCTGATGACATTCTTAGCCTGGGTTGGTAGAGTTAGTGGTCTGTAAATACATCCTGAAAGGTTACATCCGATAGTCACAATGATGTTAGTCAAACATGGAGGTGGGCAAGGAACCTCTAAGAAGGGGCTCAAGATAGTCCAAGATAAACTGTTATTAGACTCTGGACCTGCAACAGTCCAACCTCCCCACAACCAGGGAAGCGCTATTGAGTCCAGAGGTTCATCTGAAGTGTGACTCTTTCCAGGGACTTCTGAACACACTATAGACATGAATTCCAAATATCACAAAAGAGATACAAGATATGCATTCAAACACATCACTCCATGTCAAATTACAGGGTGTCCCAGAATCCATGGTTATTAAACTTTAAATATTCAGACCTACAAAGGCCTCTGACCCTACCAAGCATCTTGACTGCACAGTCAGGGAGCAGCAATAGAGAGGGAAATTCCAATCTCTCAGTCACAGGACAAAGCAGAGACCTGAAGACCCCACAACACATTAGCCATGATGAAGAGGTTTCCCAGAGCAGAAGAAAAGAGGTTTTTATTTAAATGTCTGTTCTACTGGAGTTGTGCAGACTCTGACTAAGAGATCTAATCCTCTCCTTCTCTATCATCAGCATCTCAGTTTCCAGTCAATCAGTGCCTTTGAGTTACAAAGACCTCTGGGAGGTCACAGCTGAGAGGCACATGCTGGTCTCATTCTGAAACAATGGCATTTTCAGAACAAACAGAGCTTCAAATAGTTTCCATTGCCTCAGAGAATCACAATAATACTTAGGGAAGCAACCATGCAGCCTCCTCAGCCAAAGGTGTAAGTTCATTTACTTCATTCAGGGGTCTTTTGTCTAAGACTACAATTTTTAAAAGGCTGGGGGTGTTTGCTCAAAACAAATGTGCTCACCTAGTCTACAAGCACACACCGAGACACACGGGTACCCACTCATACATTGTCTTATGCATGTTTTAGAATGCCGCAGGAGATGGATGCAGAAACTCTTCTTCCCAATGAAAGCATAGCAGAGCCCTTGAACATCTCCACAGCATCTCACCATCTCTATCCGTCCACCACTCTGAGCATTCACTCCTCAAAGTACCCTGAGAGTAACAACCTGAGGGTCTCTAGAAAACGTCTCAATGACCACAGCCTTGCTCCTATCTTGCTTGGAGATCTTTCTGATGCATTTATATGATTTCATATGCATACACACACACACACACAAACACACATATATGCTTAAAGGAAATGAGAGGAAGGTAGTGAACAACTCCATAATCAGAAGGTGGTCTAAGCACTTCCCTGAAGAGCAGTGCTGTGTAGAGCCATAAACGTTATATTTAATTTCCATCTCATGGTGGCTTTAAGAGTTTTGTGCCTCTTGAATCAGAAGGAGTGAGGCACATAAAGTAGCCTATAAATACACCAGAGCAGCCCAAAGACCAAGAGCAAAATGCTAGGATGCCCAGGTTGTCTGTACCTTTGCTATCGAGGCCCATCAAGAACAGAGCTCATGGGCCAGTGAGATGGCTCAGAGGGTAGAGCGGTTGCTGAGTAAGCCTGATAGTGTGAATTTGATCCTGAAACTCAGGGAATGATAGAAGGAAAAACTAATTCCTCAAAGTTCCTCTGACCTCCACATGCACACTGTGACATGTATACATACAGACATGCACACACAAGTACACACACACAGAGAAGGAATGAGAACGGGAGAGGGAGGACTAGATACTATTTTAAAAAATAGAGCTTCATGTCGGGAAAATTGAAATTTAATCCAATAAGTGTGTGTGTGTGTGTGTGTGTGTGTGTGAGAGAGAGAGAGAGAGAGAGTGTGTGTGTGTGTAAACATACACACATATGCATACACACACACACACACACACACACACATATGCTTAAAGGAAATGAGAGGAAGGTAGTGAACAACGCCATAATCAGAAGGTGGTCTAAGCACTTCCCTAAAGAGCAGTGCTGTGTAGAGCCATAAATGTTATATTTAATTTCCATTTCAAAGCCATGCTTTCTTAAGGGAATCGTTCATTAAGTCTTCCACGTGGTTGGTGACCCCCCCAAGGCATCTTCTTTTCATCATTTCTTCATGAGGTAATCTGTACTGATAAGGACTGCACATACTTGCTCTTCTACATGCCTAACATTCACAGTGTTCCTCACAATGACGTCCTGAGGTGGCTACCACCCACCCTTTTGTATAAGGGATAATCTATAAACTAAACTGAAGCACAGGGGAGTTAAACAATGCTCCCAAGCACACATCACACTGTGTCACCCAGAGAGCTTTCTAAGTAAAATAAACTTACTCTGGAATCTGTGCTCCTAACCACACAAACATGTTTCCTCTCAGATCACTAAGGCTACAGGTCAACAAATGCTTTGACTGTCTAGAAAAATCAATATGCAGGAGCAAGATGCTGTGAGTGTTTAAACTTCAGCAAGCCAACTGGCAAGAACGCAAAGGAGATGATCCTGAAGCCAGAGATTCAGAGCGACAGAGAAGGAGGAGATGCACACTGCCCCACCACGTCTCTTAGCAACCACTCCAATGGTTCTGAGCAAACAGATGGAAACTGGGAACATCTCTGGTGCCCTCGTTTGTCCCAGGACACTGACTCCTGCTGTTGGAGGAGGCCTTACACTGGGCTTCCCCCTGTTTCCTTCTGCTGTCTCCAACAGAAGTGAGGCCCTAGGCCCTCACAAGCCACACAGCCTTTGCATGTGGACCCAGTGAATGATCCCTGATTTAGAAAAAAAAAAAAGTGAAAGATTATTTAGTAAATTCAAGTATCAGTTCCTCCTGTGGTCTATAGGGGAGAAAGCTGTCTGGCAGGGTTTACAGCACTGGGCAGATATGACAGTCCCACACATTTCACCAAAGAAACAGTATTATGTCAGAAAAAATTGTAACAGCCCATCAGGGACACAAGAACCAAAGGGCAGCTCTATTAGAATATAAGCGTAGGCCACCCCTTCTGTCCCCCACTCTTAGTAGGAAGGTAAGAGAATACGCTGTAAAGCAAAGAGGCTGAGCTGGGTTTTAAGGTGAGGTTTTAAGACTTCAACAGGCGAGTGGCAGACCTTTTTTAGGCGAAGGTACAAGACCAGAAGCAGCAGGATGCACGGTGTGTTTGGAAGTGAGGTATAGCCTAACCTACATACAATGTGTATATCGTGATGTGGCTGTGCTGCTCTACTGAGGGAGTCGGGGTGAAAAGGGGGTCTGCTGGGGTGGGAGTTAGCACAATGACAACTAACTATAAAAATACAGGTCAGATCATAAACACAGTAATAAGAGTTGTACCCCAAATAGTATGTAGAAATGCACTCTTTAGTAGGCACGTCCAACCTCTCACCTCCAGACTGCATGCACCTCATGTCCAGTATTTCTTGGTGCCAGGTCATGTGGTAATGTTAAAGGCTGGACATCCCCCATGTCTCCTCAAGTAAGCCAGCCAATTTTAGATGACACTGGATCTTCAATCCCAGACAACGACATTACCTCACCGGACAGAGCTCATGTCCTGTCCCGGGTCAGTGCAATTCCTTAGATACGGAGCTTTGAACTTTAATGAAGTTCAAATAAATAAATTCTGCTCTCACACCCTATTAGTTCTCCTTTCAGTTTACAAAATACAAAACAGTTATAAAAAGGAGTTCTCGACGCCCACTTTCCTCCATGCATGTTCATGTGTGGCTGGCGTCTTCCTGCAATGCATCTCTGTGGTAATCCAATAAAAGTGAACCAAGTAAGAGCCACGCACTTGCTCCTTATCTTAATAAATATGTATGTCCCTTACTCAAGGGTTTCTATCTGTCTGGGCACATTCTAGTAGTTAGTGGGTTTCAGGTGCACAAAGCTACTGCTGCATTTCACACGGAGTATTATTTTTGTTATAAAAAGTTATGTTTTTTGCGGTAGGTTACCAGGCTTCAGAAATAAGTGATCATATCCAATCTCATTGTGGCTTTCACAAATACATATTACAGTAACAGGAAAGAGAAAAAAACATGCAGAAGTGTAACTTACAAAATGTATATTACAAGTAATGTGGAAGAGAAAACTAAATGTCTTAAACATTTATATTCTTTTAATTCCATGCCTTTAAAAAAAACTGGTAACCAATAGAGATCAAAGTCTCACTGACAGACCGTGCCTGCCCTCACAGCTCAAGATCTAGGTCAGAGAAAGCAACATACACCAGCTGTGGTCAGTAGCTACAGCAGCAGTAGCCAGTGTTCAGAAGGTAGCTAGGAAATGGTAGCTAGCCGGCTGGCCGCGGAGAGGCAGAGATGAGCAGCAGCTCCTTGCTGTCTTTGTGAAGACAGAGTTACTCTGTATGTTGAGGTAAGAGACAGGGAAACATCTTCCATAGTGGGTCCAAGATGTGTCTGGAGGAGGCACTTCTACAGAGACAGGCTGAAGGCAAGCTCATTAGAGTCCTGGCATAATGTCAATGTTGTTTAAAAGATAAACTTAGTCTCAATGCTTTTTTGTGTGTTTTCTCAGGATGAGATGAAGCACTTAACTTTTAAGGTGACATACTGAGAACAATATCAGTCCCACTCATGAGTTACTAATTTATAGAATTTCCCATTTGATATTTAAAGCACTGCTAAAGGGAGATTACTGGGCATGAAAACACTTAAGCCTGGATCTTCAGTATTTGTATACCCTCATGGCCTCAGGATGGATACTCAGGAGTCAAAAGGAATAAATGACCGAGTATTTATGGAAAGCACCAGACTCTCCACAGTGAGTGTGTACATGGTCTGTACACATGATGCACAATTATCCAGCCTATAAAAGAAACGTAATTCTGCTACATGGCTTTAGCATGTTAAGAACCAAAATCATAATACTAAGTGAAATAAGTCAGCCATGAGGGGGATAGGTGATTCTACATGTCTAAAGTACCTACTGAAGTCAAATCCACACATATAGGAAGCAGGGTGGCAGTTTCCAGAGACTAAGAGTCAGTTTTGTAATTGTGATAAAGTTTCAGTTTTGCAAGATGAACAGATTTCTAAGAATGATGGTGGCAATGGTTTCGTGATAATAAAGTAACACATATGTCACTGAACCATCCCTCAGACGTGGTTGAGAGACTGAGTGTGGCAGCTTAACCCTGTAATCCCAGCACTGGAGGCTGAGGTCAGCTGAGGCATTCAGCTCTGAGGGACACTAAAACCCAAAGGCCACCTGCGCGGCACAGCCTAGCTTCATCCAGGAGCACAAAGACACAAGAATGCAAGCGCTGAGGCCTGCCATGCTCACAGAGCAAGTCCAGGTGAGCCTGGCGTTCATAATAACAGGATCATTTCAGAAAAGGAAACAGATCAAGACGAAACATGCATGTACACTTTAACAATTAAAAAATAAATGCTGCCTTAAACTGAGTCTCTTTAAAATAACTAGTAGGCTGAACAACGGGCAGCGGGGATGGACTTGTGCATTCTCTGAGAAGTCACACAGGAAAACAGATTACAAGGTAGATGGGGAAGGAGAGACGGCACTCAGGAACCATTTTCTAATGCACCTGCAAACGGTGCTAGAAGAGCGGTATGATGGTTGCTTAGGAGATACGAGAGAGTTTGAGGAACTTTTACTTTTGCTTCGGTAAGACAGAGGTGGACAGGAGGGGAAATGGTGAAATACAAAATGAGACATCTAAGAAAGACCAAAGGAAGCACGCCAGGCCCGGTGCTGGGTGGGTAGGAGCCTTCAAAGTCGACCTGAGCGTAGGGAGAAACCTGGGCACATTGGTACAGAGAGATGGGGTGGCGAAACAGGTCAGTGAGCACACCAAGCTAGAAATAGGGCTGTCTGAAATCAGACCAGAGTTGTACTGATCAACTGGAGAACGGTCAGAAGCTCTATGTACCACTAAATGTCAGTGCGAATGGGGCACAGTCAGGTTCCCATCCACTACAAGGACATGGCATGCCTGTCCCCCAAGAGGAGGCGGCATCCTTTTAACCACTCTCTGCTACTGGCAATCTGTTGCTACATTGCCAGTACAGGGCAAGGCTCCTGTGGAGACCCATGCGCACAGTCTCCCACTACAGTAGAAGCACATACATAAAGAGTGTGTGCTTTACTCTCAGGTAAATGTTCAGTTTTCCAGGGGAAAAAAAATGGGGGGGAAAAACCCTTAGCTAGTTAAAACCATGTGAATCAAAACTTTCAAAATGCATCCAAACAGAGAACACTGTAGCTATTATTACTACTGCTTCACACCAAAGGTCACGGATAGACATGGGAACAATCCGTCTTCCTGCCGGCTGGGTTCCTCTCCCTCTTCACACACAGCCCTTCACGCTACTTACCCTTGGTCAGGCCTTGACAATTTGTAACCCTTAGCAAATCTACATCAGCTCCAATGTATCTAAGCACAAACCAGAGCCGGCCTCCGAAGGCTGGTGGAAATCTGTAGTGTTCGATGCTCAAGCATTTGGCCAGCCGTCAACATTTCAGAGGGCACTTTAAATGTTTTGGTTTGGGACCTAACACAGCATTTCCCCCTTGTCAACATGAACAGCCCAGGCTAAAAAGCCAAGTACATTTCCCTCAGTACCAGTCAGATGTTACACTCAGCCGCTGAACCAATCTTAACCTACAGGGACTGGGGAGACCAGAAGGATTGGTAAGTAGGAAAATTCCATCCAGCTCAGGGTATAGTAAAGACTCTCTGTAATTCCAAAGGAAGATGGCTTGCTGCACTTTCAATCTCTGAAGTGTTCCTATGTGATGAATGGAACACTGTATTTATAGGTCAGATTGGACTTTTCCTATGTTTAACAAAGTAATGAAGCATCATTTTCTTCAGTGGGCTCACGGACTGGGAATTGGGAGTCCCTCTTTCAAGCAAGCTGTAAGGCTAAAGTGGGAATGCATTGTGCCGGGGCAGGGATGGGGTTAACAGGAGTTATCTGATTCCGTACAGTGGACAAGTGCAGCTGGGTTATGACGCAACCCTCAGAGCAAAGGCAGTCCAGTAACTAAAATGCTCAGGAAAGAAAACAAACGCAGAGCACGAGGGCCACAAGCCCACACAGCTGGAGTCAAATGCGAAGGACTTCACGTAAGGAAGTCCTTGTCATCCTCCCAAAACACCAATGCCTAAGCTGCTGATGTGAACGCAATGGTAAGTCATATTTTAATTTCAAAAGAGAGAAACAGGAATTAAATTGGCCTTACGGTGATTGTGTCTTGGGGTTTATATTTTCATTTCCTTGATTCTTAAGTTCTGATTTCTTCCTCTAAGGCTTAGCAAACATATAAGGAGTGGTTTTAGTTTCAATTCATCAGTGGCGAGGATGAGGACTATACTTATAAAGTTCGATCTATGGTCTACTTTTCTAAAAATTGTAAAGAAACTTAAATGAAGCCTGACTAATATTTTTCTAACATAAAATATGCTTATGGTAAACTCTACTTTATTTATTCAGTTACCCAAAGATAGGTTAAAAAGCCCCCATTTGATGAAAAAATTTGTAAACTCGCAACTGGAGAGGTTCTGAGACGCAACCACAGCATACCCTCATGCTGAAGAAAGTTTAAAAGTAATAAATTCAGCATTCACCATATACTGACAGATTTAAAATATCAGCTAATCACTAGAAATTGCCATGAGGAGGGTATAAAATACCTGTAATTCGATCACTCTTACTAATAAGAAAGAAGACCCTCCTCTGCCTTTTGCTTATATCATGTATATGAGAGCAAAGGGACACTGTGGCATCATGCCCTGATTTTATATGACAGGGAGGATTTGTAGTTCACAGTTCCGTGCACTGAGCTCACAAGTTATTGCCACCACCTTAAGACTTCGCACACATGCTGTCAGATCGTCAGATGTTCTGAATAGCCAGGGGACACCAGGGAAATCTCTTTATGTCTCTATCTTATCAAACTGAAAATGAGTTTAGCAAGTTTCAGTGACAAGGTGATTTGTCTAATTAAAGGGCGAGGAACCAACCATCTGGCTCCAAATCTATTTCCTTGTCTCTAGCATACAATGATTATGACTAATAAAAATTGTAATTCATGCATGAATAGAAGAGAAATGCAAGACTGTGCAGACCCGGTTAGCCCTTTAGCTGGATGTTTACATAACAAGGACAGTAATCGCATTATATAAAATAGTCAATATTATTGGAGTCAAAAAAAGGGGAAGCGAGCTTTGCAGATAAATCTTGATATTCTGAGATCCTGAATAATATTATTTGTTGGGGTTTTTAACTTTTTAAGCAGCTTTACCTCTGTCCTAGCACCTATTTAAACAAACAAATATCAACAATAAAATAAAAAAAAAAACCCTAAGGCTTATGTATCTGGCACGTAGCAGCTGTTCAATAAAAACGTAATTCTTTTCCCATCCTCTGCACAAATAACTCAGTGAGAGGGAGTGCTGCTGAGAGCAAAATCAGGAACAAATCAGTCAACCTGGAATCCAAAACTGAGAAAGTCTCACAAACAAAGCTGTTTGTGAAACTCAGGAGAAAGGACACCTTATGTAGCAACTTACAAACCATGTTAACTCCTACAGAAAACTGAATAAAGCACAAGTAGCAAATAGCTATCTACCAGATCCACCAAGTACAGCCTGTCCTGAGAGACCTGCACACCACAGAATCCAGCCATTACCTAACCCACCTGAGCTGATTCACCTACTCACCAAGTGTGTGTGTGTGTGTGTGTGTGTGTGTGTGTGTGTGTGTGTGTGTGTGTGTGTGTGTTTGTATACCGAGGCACTTCCCATGTTGCTGAATTACTTCATCGGTCTTTTTGGTATTTAGATTGTTCAACATACACAGACTGGAAGCTAAAGTATTAAAACTAACAAACTAAACAGAATTTTAAATTCTTTTATTAGAAAGCACAGTTAAATATACTTTATCCAGAGTGCTCAAACTTTTTTTCTTTAGGATTACTTTTTACTCTTCAAGATCATGGAAGACTCCTAAAGCGCTTCTGTTCATATGCCCATCCGCACTACTGTGTTGTAAACTAAAGTTGTGAGAAGTTCTAAAATATTAGTTTTAAGGCCATTTATCTTGAAATATTAACCTACATAGCATGAGTTCAGAAAGAGTTTATATAGTTTATATAGTAGTCCATAAAAGGCAGGCAGTTCTCAGAGCCATGGACCAATGTATGCTGCTACAGAATGCTGTGTTGGCCAAAGAATAGCAAAGATCTAATCTCATGCAAATAATCAGTTGAAAGGAACATGCCAAGGCAGATCTAGCTGCAGTAAGACGAGGCACCTCCTCACCTGCTAAGGCTAGACAGTGCAGCTCAGTTGTGCCTGCAGGGGACTTGGGAAGGGAAGAGGAGGAGCTATGTAGGAGCTATGGAGGGAGAGAGGACCAGAACTAGGGCATCTCTAGGACAAGTTAGAAACCTAGTGCCATGGAAACTCACTAGAATCTATGAGGGTGACCTCTGCTAAGCCTCTTAGCAATACAGAGCCTGAACCAGCCATCTCCTGTAACCAGACAAAAACATCTAATGGTGGTACCGGGACACCAACCCAGGCACAATCCCTTCCACCTAGATTTTGTTCTACCTGCAAGATGTATAGGGGTAAAGATGGCTCAGGATTTGCGGGAGCTGCCAATCAATGATTGGCCCAGCTTGAGACCCATTCCATGACAGGGTGCCCACCCCTGGCACTGCCTGAGCCAGGACCCAGAGACCTAGGATGAAAAATGACTCCCAACGATAGTCTGCTATACTCATAGATTGGTTCCCACCCCATTGTCACGAGAGAGGCTTCAGCCAGCCAGTGATGGAAATAGATAGGGAGACCCACACCGGAACATTAGGTGGAGCTGGGGAATTCTGCAGAAAAAGGGAAGGAAGTATTGTAGGAACCAGCTGGGTCGAGGACACCACAAGAAAACCCACAGACGCAACTAACCTGTGCTCACGGGAGCTCACAGACGCTGAACTGACGACAGTCAAGAACAGTTTCTTAAAGGAGAGCAATGTGTTGCTAAGTTCCACATACTTACGCTCTGTTACACTGAATCCATTCTGTCTTAATAGATCTCTTACTCATATTTAATAGGCTGATCGTTTGGAGAATATACATTCACATAGAACTTTCTAAGCCTAAATGGTCACTTTACCATGTTAAAAGCAGGGTTCACATTGTTACTGGTACCCTGACTCAGTATCAGGAAGTTATAGTTCCTGATGTCAAATCGTAATTTTCTATAATTCTGTTATCTGAAAGAAACTGACTAAAGAACTGTGGCACAAGCACATGACCCAGATGAATAAATTACAGCCACAGCTACACCATGGGTAATGTAGATGTGAGTCCCTACGTCAACAGTTAGAAGAAATTCAAAGTGCTATCAAATTTGAAACTTAGCAAGCATTTAGATTTTTGGCCTAGCAGCACATCACCAGTAAAGTTTATGTAAACATTAAAAAAAAACCTCAAAGACACTGAAATCTGAAACACTTCTGGTCCCAAGCATTTCGGGCAAGAGGGATTCAAACTGTACACAGAAAATAAGAGTTTATCTATTTATACATATATATACGTATATATATATATACGTATATATATATATCAGAATGATAATACAAAAATCCTAAAAGCTTACAGCATGTCCACACTCTCAGTCATAGCACTGGCTTTTTGTGTTGCTATGATTGAAGGACATAATAATAAATTTTTAAAAAGTCACTCATGCTTGACCACTGGAATGAGAACGCATAATAAATCATGAGCCTCGATTATTCCTGCCTTGTGGGTGGATATCTACATAATTTGTCTTACCTACAATGTGACAATTTACAAAGAACACATTTGAAAACTCTGCAGCTCCTGACCACACTCAGTGTTTGACAGTTAAGTGCTTAACTTGCCTAGATCTATGTGAAAAAATTCATCCAAAAGTCAGTGAGCCCTGAGCTGTCACCGCTTATGAATATGCAACCCTAAACCTTCCTAAAGCGGAGACCAGCAGTGAACCCTGCACCCAGGGAGGGTGTGTGTGTGTGTGTGGGGGGGGTGTCCGCCTTCAGGATGGTGGAATATATACAAATAAGGAGAGGTTGGAAATATTACTTAATTTTATGGCCATACTTATTTTATGCTACATGTGTAAATGTTTTGCTTGCATGCACGTATGTGCACCTTCTGTGTGCTGATATCCTCTGACATCAGAACAAAGAGTTGGATACCCTGGAACTGGAATTTATTGATGGCTGTCAGCCATCATGTGGGTTCAGGAAATAGAGCCGAACATGTGGACTGCAGTTGGTGACGCATAAGAGACTTGAAATAACTTTTAGCAATGCAGATAGAAAGACACTACTCTCATGATGTACCAACACTGGAGGAGATTGATTATTTCCAGCATACTTCTGCAAAGCCATTTATAAAATCTGAAAGTTTGTGGTTTTGTATTCTGTACTTACATTCCTAATGAAACTACTCAAGAGGAAAGGTTACCCATGCTGGTGATATTACAGAAAATGTATTTGATGCAAGAGCTAGACAGATAAAGAAATAATTTGGAAGGAGAATATAAATGTTCATGAACTGGTCATATTCAAAACTCTGTGTGGAAAAGAAGTTGCTTTTTAATTGGAGCTTTAAGAAGTGATATAAGCTGTAACTAAGGCAACATAATTGTCTGCAGACTAAATTGACCTTAATTTATAAATTAAACTAAGCAATTAAAAACACACATACATCCTTATTTGGCAATGCATTACAAAGTTTATTGACCCTTTTGTTTTTTTTAATAGTTTTCACTCATTTGAATTTCTTCCATATGAAGCAATACATAATTCTACAAATGAAGTAGTTTATTTAAAGTGTTTGTCTGTGTATTAAAATGAATCAAATTTCACCCCACCATTTGGAAATTATTTGATAAATTTTATAATAAATTTATTAATGTATATAATAAATGTTAATAAAATGATAGAGAGAGCTTAAAAAAAAAAAAAAAAAGAAAGAAAGACACTACTCTCAGCACTGCCACGAAGGAAGATTCCCTCCACTGCATAACGGCTGTGGTATACACGATGTTTGTTTTTCTCCTGTAATAGCTCAGGCTAAATAGCTAAACCAGGCACTAAGTCCTAGTCAGGGTTTGTGAGATTATCTATGATAAAAGTGGCATATAAAAGTTCTTTATTTGGGGCTGGAGAGGTGGCCCAGCAGGTAAGAACCCTGGCTGTTCTTGGAGAGAAGGCCAAGGCTCCACTGCCATCCCCGACGTGACAGCTTCCCAACTCCCATTCCTAGGATCCTGACATCCTCATCCTCTTCTGGCCTCCACAGGCACCACACACATACACACACACACACACACACACACACACACACACACAATATTCA
Source organism: Apodemus sylvaticus (assembly GCF_947179515.1). Taxonomy (NCBI): domain Eukaryota; kingdom Metazoa; phylum Chordata; class Mammalia; order Rodentia; family Muridae; genus Apodemus; species Apodemus sylvaticus. The sequence goes on from NC_067475.1 coordinate 109,068,210, forward strand.
GATGTGTGCAGGTAAAACACCCATACACACAAATTCTTAATTGTTTTAAAAGAGAGAATCTATGTTTTCAGACTGGGAACCTGGTTCACCAGGTAAAGGTACTTGCCGCCAGACCTGAAATCTGACTTCTGTCTCCAGGAGGCAACAAAAGGACAATTACTTCAGTACATTGTCCTCTGACCTGACCACCTCGGGAACACAGCGACACAAGAGTCAGTGGCGCACGCGCACACACACACATACACACACACACACACACACACACACACGATTTTTTGGATATATAGGTTTTCTACTCTGAGTTATAGAGTTTGAAAGATTCATATCTTGAGGGAAAGTAGCACATAGGCAAAGTAGGACACGGAAAACATGAAAGAAAAGCATTTCGGGAAAAAATTAGAAGGCAGTAAGAAGTACAGACAGCCCTTACTACAAACACACCCAATACATACACATATAGACATCGATTATCAGCATCCTCCCTCTCTCTCTCTCTCTCTCTCTCTCTCTCTCTCTCTCTCACACACACACACACACACACGCACACACGCACACACGCACACACGCACACACGCACACACGCGCATACATACATACACACACACACAGTGTGTGTTATCAGGCAGCAGTGAAACAGAAGCTGATAACCGCCATGGAGCACAGCAAGATGTTTTCTAAGATAAATTATCCTATGAAAATCTACCATAAAGATGGATTATATGATAATAACCCCAAATGGAATGCTGGGAAAAGATGTGGAGCTCAGCAGTGAATCCCAGTCTGTAGGTCAAGGACTGGGAAAAGGTCAGTCTTAGATTATCTGAGGGCACTGTGAGCATCACCTTTGTGCACCTCCACACTTCAATTCTACAGATCCTGAGAGGAGTGTGGGTGCTCTCCAATCACATGATATACCTAGCAAAGCACTCATCTGAGTACTGCTGAATTCACAAGCTAGCGGCATAAGGCAATCTATTAAAATCAGAAGTCGCAGATCTCCACGCCACCCTGCGACGGAGGTCAATACTGCGAGCAGAGAGAGAGCATACCCACTCCAGGGCTCAACATCTAGAGATCCGTGTCTGGGGTGTGTCTCCACTCCCACCGTCATTCCTGGTATCAGTCCTTCCCTCTGGCGGTCTAATCCTGAATCGTAAACAAGCATGCAGTCAGTGGTTGCTATGTAGCTGGAATAAAAACTATTGCTTGCTCAGAAAAAGAAATCTGCTTTCTGAGCATACAAGCAAAAGATACCCAGGAATGGCCCAAGGTCCACAATGGACGGTCTCAGTGCAACTCCATGAGAAAGCAGCACCAGCGCCTGGGTGTCGAAGGAGGTCAGAGACGTGTCTCCTTGAACAGCTCTAGAGAAGAGGGCCCTGAGGTCCAAAACCACACTTCTGGGAGAGGGAGAGCAAATCAAAGCAGGGGCCCAGGATGCTTAGTCCACAAGCTCCAGAGAGAGAGGTAGCAGCGGTGAACACTCTGAGGACAGGACTACCCCGCTCCGTGCCGGTCTCATCAAAGACCGGGTTAGCAGGCGGCTGAGTAAGAGCACAGAGTTCTGTGTTGTGCCCTTAGTCGTGAGGGCTACCTTCCAGTAACAAGAATGAACAAGCCATCCATCACCTCCCAGCACACACCTCCGCATGTGGTGGGGAGGATGCTGGGCTACACACCCAGGGAAGCTCACACCACAGCACTCATGGTCTCCTGAGCTTCCTGCCATTCCTGTAGCTCAGAGCAGAAGAATGTGAGCCTAAGTAAATATGCAGACGCAAGGGGAAGTGAGAGGCTGAGAGACAGAGCATTCCAGATGCTGCTTCTGTCCTCAGCTCACTCACGCCCAGTTCTGATGATGTTCCCACTGACTCACAGCTGCCTGGGCCAGGTGTCTGATGCTTAGAGAAACAGGAACCCTGTGAGGCAGCTACTGTGCTCTCAAGTTAGAGATCCAGAAGCTGATAGACAGAGGCACTTGCCACTAATGATATCAAAACTATTCAGAGCTTGAGCCACGCTTCTAACTAAAAGCTACCACATCTTACTTGTATGCTTTCTTTCAATCAGTGTGTTGTACAGCCTGTCCATTATTCCAACATAGCAGTAAATTATGAGCGCATCTTTAATGATAACATTGTAATTTACACACACACACACACACACACACACGCAAGTTTTGGCACCAAAAGACAGCTAAATTATATTCATGTATCAGAGGGACATCATATCTATCTACCATTAAGCAGCTATTCTAGCAATTATTGCCAGGTCTGGAGACAATCACAGAATACTACCGCCACCTAGTGGACAGCGGCCAGAGATGCTGCTGAACATGTAACGGCATTAAACAGACACCAACCCAAGAGCTGGACTCCCTTAAAACATTGACTCTGTAGCTAAGAAACACTGAACTGGCCCAAAAGCAACAGCTTAAATTTTACCACAGCAATAGCAAGGCTAGCCACATATGATCTGGGGTAGAGGGGCCAGCAACGTGTTGCCATTTTATAGCCACCAGGGCAGAGCTTCTCAACCTTTCTAAAGCTACAACACCTTATACAGTTCCTCATGTTGTGGTGACCCCCCCCCCCAACCATAAAATCGTTTCATTTCTACTTCATAAATGTAATATTGCTATTGTTATGAATCATAATGTAAATATCTGATATGCAGGATATCTGATACTCAAGCCCCAAAGGGGCTGCGACCCACAGGTCGAGAACCACTGCTCTAGTGTTTCCCGTTTGGAGAACAGCAGGACCATCCTCTGGAGGGCACAAGTGCCGGCACCACCACACCCTGCCCTCCTCCACTAGAATCTTTCATGAACTGCAGGCACGGTCACAAGACACTGAACACAGAGTTCTCAGATAGGCCGGATGTGGCAGGCTTTCGTGCTCTTGCAGGTTCTACTAACTGGGTTTGGGGAAGTGGCTTGAATTTCAGCCCTAGGTTTAGACACTGTCAGTTTAGTGTCCGTGTTAATGAAGCACACATCCCTCGTCTCACACATCATTAAAGGTTGACTGACTGTGTACAGTTTCCCTTCCTGAATTCTGAAGTCTGGACTGTAGTGCAGTCAAGGCAGGCCCAAGTTTAAACTTAGCGGAGGAGTTCTAAGGGTCTTCAATTCAGCCTTAGAGCGTACAAGGATTTCTCAAGTGAGAGCTAACAAATACGGTTGCCGTGACAAGACAAGCAGACATTTGTCCAATTACAAGTTGTATTGGGTGTGTGGATCACTGCCTGGAGGGACACAGTGGCCAAGAACTAGAGGAATCAAGGTAGGCTATCTGAGACCCACCAGAAAAAGATCAGAAGCAGCAGTCACTGGGCTTCCGCCTGCTAGGACACTCCCAATATATGCAGCAGAGTCTTAGACATCTGCATGTAACACTGGAGTTGAATCAAAATCAAACTTAAAAGGACATCAGTTACAGACATTTATAAAGACTGACAAAGAAAAAGGAGGCTTTCTATACAGTAACACCCGGAGGACAACTAGAGAAACTGAAGAGTTTTATAAAACAAGCACAAAACAGACAACGCTTTCCTCCAAAAGAAAGGCCATCTCCTAAAAGGACTCCAGGAAAACCAAAGGACATATTGAACTTGAGTATGGATGGACATGTGTGTGCGCACACACACACACACACCTTCAGTGAGGCCCTAATACCCTAGGGTGCCACTCAACTCAGCCATCCCAGCTTAGAAGTCCTCTTAGAGTTCTCCGAGACTGATGGTTTCAATGGTGCCCAGCAAACAGGAATGATGTTGGGATTTTCACAAACTAAGGATTGAACATATACAAAAGTTGAAAGCCACAACTGAACACGGGAACATAGCCTTTCAAAAGCAAGTAATATCAAATGAGGCAGCAGTCAGAAAATAAGCCAGCATAGAATTTAGATCCTCGGTGGCCTGTGAGATGTGGGCTGCCAATCCAAAATACCCTCAGCATTTGAGGAAAAGATAAAGAAAGGGATTCCCTCTCCTGGGCGAAGGTGAAAGCAAGCTTCCCACTGGCTGAGCTAGAGGAGGCATAAGAAGGCCACGGGGAGTGTAGAATACAGCCAAAACGGCTCCTGTGAGACTCCACACGTGAGACCCCACACCACCAAGCAGAAGACGTTCTGGGAAATGGGGAAGTGTGACAAAGCAAAGCCTCTTCCCTGAAATCGCATGCCACACTCCACTAGTCAGTGGAGCAGCTAAGACCACTGTTTAGGAGTCACAGTGCTGGACAACTTAGGTCAATGTGTATATTCCAAAATACCCAGAAAGGCTAGAAAAACTGAGGGCAGACTTGGGAAGTATATAATATAATCAATTAATACAAAATATTTCGAAGCTTCAAAGTTTCTAGGCTAATATCCATTTATCAGTGAGTGCATACCATGATTGATTAGCCTAGAAACTTTGAATACCCAGGACATAATCCACAAATTAAATGATGTCCAAAAAGAATGGAGGAGTGGCCCCTGGTTCTGGAAAGACTCAGTGCGAGAGTATAGGGGAATTCCAGAACAGGGAAGTGGGAAGGGGTGGATGGAAGAATAGGGGGATGGAAGAGGGCTTATGGGACTTGCGGGGAGTGGGGACCCAGAAAAGGGGAAATCATTTGCAATGTAAATAAAAAAAAATAAATGCCATCTTAACGGAAAAAAAAATATTTCGAAGCAATATCATGAAGTATCTGAAAACATAAAATTCCCTGGAAACCACATAGAATAATAATTCAAAGGTGAGGGGCACATAACTTAAAAAGAATCCAGAGGGAAGTAAAAAAATGTTCTTTGGAAAATGTAGAACTGTTTCCACCTATACTACTGAGAGCATCTCTATTATTTTCTATTAACATAAGATTCAAAGGACGAGAGCCACGGCTCCACAGTTAATAACACTTGCTGTTTTTGGAGAGGACCAGAGTTCAACTGCAGGCCTCCACACCAAACAGCTCACAAACACACACATCTCCAATGCCAAGAGCCACTCACTCATCCTTCTCTGGCCTCACAAGCACACACACGCACACTTACCCGGACCAGGAAGCACAGTGTTAAACCTTTTAAAATTAATCAGGTAAAAGACAAATATTTATCAAAAGGTACCTTTGGTTAAAGCATTCCCATGTCTGGACTAGAGAAAGGCCAGAGGAAGTACTGGGTTTGTTCCTGAGTCAGGACTGAACAAAGAACAGGAAGAAATGGTTTATCACAGGAGGACATGGGAAATGGTAGGATCTGAAAGCAACTCATCACCTTTGGGCTACGTGGATATGATACATATGAGATATGAGCTAATATCCACTAGGAGGAATGTTCAGTGAGTAAAGTGCTTGCTGTGGGGGGGGGGGGGGGGGAAGCTATGTTCAATCCCAGAATCCAGATAAGAAAGGGATGTGCACACCAAGGATCCCGGCGCTAGGAAGAGAAGGAAAGTGAATCTCTGGGGCTGGTGGACAGTCACCCTATTCTTAGCAAGTTCCAGGTTAACAGGAGACACTGTCTCAAAAAACCCCAAAAGTGTCTATCTCCTGGGGAACATGGTAGCTCCCAAATGTGATCTATAGCTGAAATGCACACACAGGTGCACATACACACAAATATACCAAAACTCAAATACTTCTGGTTCCATACGGTTAACAAAAGGGAGACTTGACCTCTGTGATATTTGATTCTGAATCTAATACATATAAGAAAGTGTTATAATTTATTAGCCCTACCCAAAGCAAATAACGTGCTGAACCTCAAGCACACCATTCTGAACTAGCCTTGCCACATGCTGCTACCATGGACAGTGCAAACCCTTCCAAAAGGCCGATTCTCTTCGTTAAGACAGCCTCAGGGACTTTCTGGAATACTCTGGTGACTAAGGGCGAGCACCATGCCTTATTCTCAAGTAGGCTTTTGCATCTACAGTGTAAGAGACGATAAAGTCAAATAATGATGATGGAACTATTAATACTAAGAAAGAACTAAAAACAGAAAGAACCTACGTGACCCAGATGGTAATATTGCCCTGGTTGTGCCCTTCTATAGAAAATGTGTATATGTTTTCAAATTCATCACAATTTATTGAATATTATGTATACTTTAACAAATAAATAAGCATGCTACTCAAGAGATTCCCAGACCACTCATCATGCTGGATTCGGGGCCCTGGAGCCTATGTTCTCAATATAGCAGGATCCATAGGTGATGTGTAGGTTATAGCTTGAGAAGCAAGTGAGAGGTTACATCAAGTAAAATAAAATTTGACTTCCCTTTTTGCTAACCTTAACCTATCCTCATGAGACAATGCACAAAACTTGCATGGCAGTCCTCCAGAGTAAACTGATAAAACTGGGGGCATCTCTGTCCCCTGTGGTAGTGCCTGGGAACAAATGTCACAGACTTGCAGCGAAGGGAAGATGGCGTGGCCACATTTCCTACATATAAGTTAAGAACGAAGCTACAAATTCTACAAAATGGCAGTAGAGGAAAGACCTGAAAAGTGACATTTTCTTTGGCTGACATATTTATTTCTTCTCTCTTTGTCTTCAGTGTCTGTAATTCTCTCTTCCAGATCCTGGATTCTGTTGATGAAGCTTGCCTCTGAGATTCCTGAACATGGAGAAATAGAGATAAAAAAAAAAAATCCCCAGAAGAAAGGGAGTAAATTGTTCACAATCTTGGTGGGTTGCGCCATCTGTATGTTCCTCCACTTTATTAGAGACCAGTCACAAATGACTTAGAGGCCAGAGACTGCATTAAGTAACCAGCCTGCCTTTCTATCCAGATCGCTGCCTCCGGAAGTGAGAAGATGGACAACTCCACAGCCACCGGAGAGCCTCCAACCCAGCCCTGCTCCCGGAACACCCTGATCATGAAGCAGATCATTCCCGTGTTGTACGCTGTGGTCTTCATCACGGGGGTCCTCCTCAACGGCATATCTGGATGGATATTCTTTTACGTGCCCAGCTCCAAGAGTTTCATCATCTATCTCAAGAACATAGTCGTGGCTGACTTTCTCATGGGCCTGACTTTCCCTTTCAAGGTCCTTGGGGACTCGGGCCTCGGTCCCTGGCAGGTGAACGTGTTCGTATGCAGGGTCTCTGCCGTGATCTTCTATGTGAATATGTATGTCAGCATCGTGTTCTTTGGGCTCATCAGCTTTGACAGGTACTATAAAATTGTCAAGCCCCTCTGGACCTCTTTTGTGCAGTCGGTGAACTACAGCAAACTGTTGTCCGTGCTCGTGTGGACGCTCATGCTTCTCCTTGCTGTCCCAAACATCATTCTGACGAACCAGAGCGTCCAGGAGGTCACGAATATACAGTGCATGGAGCTCAAAAATGAGCTGGGGCGGAGGTGGCACAAGGCGTCTAACTATGTCTGCGTGAGCATTTTCTGGATGGTGTTTTTTCTGTTAATCATCTTCTACACGGCCATCACGAGGAAGATCTTCAAGTCGCACCTCAAGTCCAGAAAGAATTCCATTTCCGTCAAAAGGAAGTCTAGCCGCAATATATTCAGCATTGTGCTCGTGTTTGTTGTCTGTTTCGTACCTTACCACATTACCAGAATCCCCTACACAAAGAGTCAGACGGAAAGTCACTACAGCTGCCAGGCGAAGGCGACTCTGCTCTACGCCAAAGAATTCACTCTGCTACTCTCGGCTGCAAACGTGTGTCTGGACCCCATTATTTATTTCTTCTTGTGCCAGCCATTCAGAGAAGTCTTAAATAAGAAGTTACACATGTCACTCAAAGTCCAGAATGACCTAGAGACTTTCAAAACCAAAAGGGGAAACACGACTCATGAAAGCACCGATACTTTGTAAATTCCCATCCCCTTCCAAGTACTGTCGATCTTGTTACATGATAATTAATTAAGACGTATGAATAAGAAGCTGGCTTATGACAGTAAGTAACTTAGCTGGCAATATTATCCAATAATATGTATGAAGTCCAAAATGGTATAATAAAAATAAAATGTAAGTTTCCATGTAAAATGAAAGTCTGTAGCACATCACAATTTTTAGAAGTCAAATAAACGGAGATGTGGCTTGTGGGTACTGGTCTATGAGTTACCAAAACTACACTCCTCTTCTATTAACTGTCTTCTTAGAAGACACCCAGTCTTTCCAATGTTCCTCCTAAGCATTCTTCTAAGAAATGCTCATACCTATTTCATGTTTTATTTTATGCATGTGCCAATAAACAAGTTGTCTTCAAAACCATCAGGGATTTTGTTTTATTAATACTGCTTTTGTGAAGAGCAGCCCCAGATCTCCACACATCAGGTCAGTACAGTACGCTTAGTCACATACCACAATGCAAGAAAGGCAGTTACACAGAAAGAGGAAACATCTGACTTGTCTCTAACTTTCCCTGAACAGGTACTCGTAAGCAAGTCCTGTTCACGCTCTAGTCCATATGCAGCTGAAGCAAATGAAAGAGGGGAAGAAAGGGACCAAGTACGGCTTGGGTCACCTGAGTTCTCTCTTGAACCCCTAACCTCTTCTCCAACGATACAAATGAAACTTGTCCTTGAGAAAGTCACTCTCCCGTTAGGCCTCTGTAACCGCTATGCCAAAGCAGAAAGCTAACAGGAAAGCAAGAAGGTTTAGGAAACGACACGTCAGGCAGATAAGGAGCCTGGAAACCACAGCTGAGCAACAAGTGGTGCCTGCCAGACCTGTTATTAGAGGGGGGAACAACTAGAAATGATGGGGAGGTGTGGCGGCAGAGGATTAACCTAACACTCTGCAGACAACCCTAGCGTAGCTTCCACGGGAAGATTTTACTTGAGCTTCTGTAGATGAGGCCACGACACAGGGACCACGGAAGCTCACCTGGCAGAGAAGGCAATTTCAACAGTGACAGGAAGACAGAAGTATGAAAGAGGACATCCATCTAAGAAGCTGTACCTCACCAAAAAGCAAGCCTCTTAGCCTAGCTAACTACCTCCCCGTTTTTCCTAAGAAATGTAAACTCATGGGGCGATTACATTGCTGGGCCTTAACTCAAACCAGCTAGTGGTTGGCTGCTCCCAAGCTTTGTGGCCCCACTGCACTAGAATATCTTGCAGACACTACCCAGCTATAGATGAAGGGTTTGTGGCCTCAGTGCAGAGTACATTCAAGTACCAAAGACTCTGGTAATAGGAGTGAAGGCTCTATGTAGTTGCCAGCACAGCCTCTCCATGTTTAATGGTTTGCCTAGGTGTTGTTTTCAGTGATGGAAGTTTGCTGTCAGCGTGTGGAGAATAGCCTATAGTTTTGACAACAACCTGGGTGTTTTGGGATTCCTGTGGGGTCCCCTTTAGCCAACAACTCTATAAGATGTGACCCGGTCCCTGGTACTGGAAGCTTCATTTGGTGACAAAAGATGGCCAGTTGGGAACCTGCCTCTCCCATTATTTGGTGATTTCATTGGGATCATTTTCATCTATGTATACATTTTAGGAAGTTTCTCCTTGCACACGACCCCTCAAACACTCTTCAACTTGAGCTGTCTCTCCCACACGCTCCCCTAGAAGTTCATCTGCTGCCCTATTCCCTCTTGGTCCTCCCACTCCTTACTCCCCATCCACCCACATCTGACCACTCTATTTCCTCTTGCTGATGAGGTCCATCTTCTCACTCTCCTTCCTTACGCTATACCTCCCCTCTGTAGATCTACAGATTATAGCTTGGTTATCATGATTTAACAACTCACAGCCACGTATAAACAAACACACACCAGCTCTATCTTTCTGAGTCTGGGATACCTCACGTGGAAGGATTTATTTTTCTAGTTCATCCATTTGTCTGAAGATTTCATGATGCCATTTTTTAACAGATAAGTGATACTTGATCGTGTAAATTAAGATGCAACTGTAGCTAAAACATAATATATCAGAAGCCATCCTGCAACATCTAAATGCAGAAATCTAGGAAAAGGGTATTTTACTAGATTTTACGACAGCCTAGAAGAACTAAAAGTCCCCAATCGTTAAAAGCTCCCTGCTTTCCAGACCTGAAGAAAGTTTCCATTTCTATGCTTAATTGATCCAAGTACCTACAACACATTCTAAGGTGCTTTGTGAAAGGACTAGCTGTGGCACGGATCAAGAAACATCACAGAGCATTTGCAACGATGTACACCAAAGTAACACAGGGATCACTGAGGGAGGTGAGCCCAGAAGAAGTTTTATGAAACGTTCCTTGGGAGCAGTTCCCTGCTGCATCCCTCCTCAGAACCCATCCTCTTCTCTTAGCAACAGAAGGAAACACTTTCCTCTGAGACAGCCAGCCCTTTCTATGACCTGAGCCATGCAGCTAGCAGATGTGACTTAGCACAGGGCAATTAAGCGGCCTCTCTAAATCCACCAGTCACAAGGCGGGAGGTGGGGAGAGTTAAACTCACCCAATAAAAGCAAACCCCAGGTTCTCCCTCAAGAAACATTCTGGAAGGGGATGCTATAAATATGTAAACTCCCAACATGCAAGAACGCCTAGGAATCAAAGCTCACTCCAGGACAGGCAGGAAAGAACTGGTTCAAACCTGACCTGGGTCTCCAGTGAATGCATAGGTCAGCCCCCATTAAAGCCACACCCACAAGGTTAGACCCTGGTGTATGTCAACTAGTAAACTTGGTAAATAAATTTGTAACATCTAAGATGGTGCTCCAGTATCAAAAGATCAGCTTTGAAAACATACGTACAGGTAATATGATAGGGACCCGGCAAGTTATATTTAAGAATATAAATGTATATATACAAAAACATATAAGCATGCAATAACAATTAGTGAATGTTAGAGACCATTGCATGTTAGAGACCATGAAATTGAAGGAAGAATATATGGCAAGAGTTCTCAGGCTTCCTAATGCTGCGACCCTTTAATCCAATTCCTCATGTTGTGGTGACCTCCAACCATAAAATTACTGTTACTGCTACCTCACGGATTATGTTCTTACACAGTTTATATGTATAATTGAGTGGTCACATAAATTACAAGTATCAAATTAGCACAAATTCCCTTTGCTTCAGAGGGCAGCTGAAATTTTAAACAACTCTCACAGACTGAATTTGTCCACCAGCCCCAATGTGAGAAGTAAAGGGTTAATGATAAGCTGGCAGTGGTGGTGCACGCCTTTCTCTTGGGATGCAGAGATAGGTGGAACTCTGAATTCAAGGCTAGCCTGGTCTACAAAGTGAGTTCCAGGATAGCCAAGCCCCTCCCCCCCACACACACACACAAACCATATTTGAAAAACAGGAAAAAAAAAAAAAACCCAGACAGAGACAGAAAGACAGACAGACCAACACACACACACACACACACGTATATGGGAAGGAGGAGGGGAGGGGAAGGAAGGGAGCGAGAGAGTGGGGAGGGAGAGAGGGAGAGAGGGAGAATAGTTAATAGTGAAGGACACAGGAGAAAAGTCAGGATAGCCAAACAGAGGTCTGACAGGTCCAGGTATGTCTTTGGGACACCCACACATCTCTTGTTATAAAATATATTTCTGGCCTTGTAAAGGGTGTTGTTTCCCTAATTTCTCTCTCGGCCCATTTATCACATGTATAAAGGAGGGCTACTCATTTCTTTGAGTTAATTTTGTATTTGTCCACTTTGCTGAAAGTGCTTATCAACTGTAGGAGTTCTCTGGTAGGATTTTGGGGGTTGCTTATGTATACTCATGAGCCTTGTATTCTTGATATAAGACTTTTAACATGAAGGGGCATTGGACTTCATCAAAGGGTTTGTTTTGTTATCGTCTAATGAGATGATCATGTGATTTTTCTTTCAGTTTGTTTATATGGTGGATTATTGGGGGGGGGGGGGGGGTCGGCTCAGGATCAGATGTGGGGAAGGAGAGATGGCCAGAAAGTCAATGGAATCTGCAACTACTCAGGGTGGAGAGATGGGGGAATCTCAAGGGCATGCCAGAGACCTGGGATGGGGAGGCTCCCAAGAATCTTTAGGGGTGACCTTAGCTGTGCCTCAAAACATTGGGGATATGGAACCTGAAGAGGTCACCTCCTGTAGCCAGGCAGGCACCCCAGTGGGGCAATAGTGATAGCCACCCATCCACAAAACTTTCAATCCAAAACTTACCCTAGATCAGACTATAAAGTGAATAAAAATATAAAAATAGATTAATATGTAATTAAACAAATAAATCTGTAAATGTATACATACAAACATATATGCATGCATGCATACATTCAGAGAGATTGACAGACAGATAGGCAGGCAATTCTAGTGAAGAAAGTTAAAGGAAAAAAGCTTTAAGATATGAAAGGATTTTAGATGGTAGTTTTGTCCTGGAAGAGTTTTCAAATGGAAATAGAGCAGTTAAACAAACCCAGAAAATGTGAGCCTGTTACAGAAGATCCACACAGCCTGAAGACTCACAGACAGAATGTAATAGTGGCAGGCATGTGACTATGTTCTGCTGTCATTAGCATTCACTAAGGTTTCTCTTAGTCGAGCTACTGTCTAGATGCTTATTTCCTGTCACACACTCCAGACATGAGGAGGCAGCAGCTCACCGTTTCTTTAGAGTAGGAGACGACTGCCTTAGTGGTTTTCATACCTGTACATGTGCAAAGTTCCATTTCTTTTTTTTTTCCTTACAGCCCCACCGAGGGGAGATTTTTGGTGTTCTGATTCCCCACAATTATGCAAATATGTCCCCTTAAAAATCATCTCTTCAGCCCAGGGTTTCTCTGAATAGCAGATTCTTATCTATATGGCAAAAGCACTCTTCCTGAGGTTAATGCTGAAGACTTCCCCCAGCATAGCTGTGGCCATCTTGTTCCATGCCCACCAGCTATTTCATAATGCTGCTGTAACTGACACAGAAAAATAACTTGACTCAGACCAGAGTCATGCTGACCCCATACCCTGTTATGTTCTGTCCGTTATGAGGTTTGTTAATCTTAAGAAAATCCACAGCCGTAAGTTTCACTTAGGAGCCATCAAATTAAAGGTCAATATGAACTGTAATATCTAAAGTAGCTTGAGTTAGGGCCGACCACCAGGCAACACTTCCAGCACCTGAGTACAAGCTCCTTGTGGGTTTGCTGTTTTAGCCTTTATAAGCTGGCCTTGAGAAAGGTCCAGCACACAGTTCTGAGGCGTTGCCCTGGTCCATCAGTCTTGGGGTGTGAATTCAATAAGCCATTCCTGTTTAAGTGAGATCGGCCAACAGTTAAGGTTACAACTGTCCTCGTGCCTCTCATCTTTTTCCCTTGACCCTTTGGACTATTTCTGTTGTAGAGAACCCTACAAGGCAAGTTATGCTTGCAGACAGGAGCCTACCATGGCTGTCCTTCTGAGAGGCTCTACCAGCAGCTGACTGAGACTCATGCAGACACTTACAGCCAACCACTGGACTGAGGTCCAGGACCCCTATGGAAGAATAAGGAGAAGGATTGAAGGAGCTGAAGGGGATGTCAGCCCCATAAGAACAACAACAGTGTCAACTAACCCAGACCCCTGGGAGTTCCCAGGGACTAAGCCACCAACCAAAGATGATAAACCGACTGGTCTAAAGTCCCAGGCACATATGTAGCAGAGGACTGCCTTGCCTGGCCTCAGTGGGAGAAGATGTGCCTAATCCTGGAGAGATTTGATGCTCTAGGCAAGAGGGAAGCCCAGGGGTGGAGGAACACCTCTCAAAGAGGATGTGCTGAAGAACTCTGGGAGGAGGAACTGGGGGAACAACGTTTGTGATATAAATAAATAAAATAATTAATTTAAAGAAAAACTGAAGGTAAGAAGACCCTATTGCTGTAGAGACCACTACTTGGGATATGAGACTTGCAGCGATCCAGCTGGTAACTGACCTAGAAGCCTCCTTTCCCCAGACTGGCTCTCATCTCCCCAGAGGATATAATCCATAAGCCTCCCTAGCTGTAAAATGCACAAACCACAACAATGGCTGGAGCAGCAACATATCCACACTGGTGCAGTCTCGGTACTTCTGTCTTGGAGATAGACAACCGCTGTCGAAACTTAAGGTGCTCTCAATGGGAAGGAATCCGTGCCTGCTATTATAAACCTGGCCAACAACTACCCATGGCTGGAGAGGTCATACAGCCTATCACTTCCCTAGACAATTGCAATTTCTAACAGCATTCTAAATACATACCCCTAAACCCACAGATAAGTATGGTTCTTAGCCATCCGTTAAGGAAGTAGTTATCTGCTAATTCATTTATTTACTCGCTCATTCATTTACTGCAACAGATGGAGGCTACAACACAGATCCACAGCTGGTCAAAATGCAGAGACTAAGGGACTTGTGTTCCCAGCCCCAGCTGACACATCAGCAGTGATCACCGTGGAGAAAGGAATACAGGAGTCACAGGAGCAGGATACCCACTGCTAGACTGTATTCCCTAGATAGGACAGGGGAAATGCACCTGTGAACTCTCAACAGTATGGTTGTTTACATAAAACCAACATAATTAACACTGTCAGCTGACACGCAAGTGCACTCAAGGGACATCCGTAAGACCCCACCCCTGGGTGAAGAGCTACAGGGTCAATGGACTCTGAGAGGAAGAACGAATGGCTGAGAAGCACCTAAAGAAATGTTCAACATCCTTAGTCATCAGGAAAATGCAAATCAAAACAACCCTGAGATTTCACCTCACACCAGTCAGAATGGCTAAGATCAAAACCTCAGGAGACAGCAGGTGCTGGTGAGGATGTGAAGGAAGAGGGACACTCCTCCACTGCTGGTGGGATTGCAAGCTGGAACCACTCTGGAAATCAGTCTGGCAGTTCCTTAGAAAATTGGGCATAACACTACCAGAGAACCCTGCTATATATCACTCCTGGGCATATACCCAGAGGATTCTCCAGAATGTAATAAGGACACATGCTCCACTATGTTGATAGCAGCCTTATTTATAATAGCCAGAAGCTGGAAAGAACTCAGATATCCCTCAATGGAGGAATGGATACAGAAAAATGTGGTACATTTACACAATGGAATACTACTGGGCTATTAAAACCAATGAATTCATGAAATTTTTAGACAAATGCATAAAACTAGAAAATATCACCCTGAGTGAGGCAACCCAATCACAAAAGAATACACATGCTATGCACTCAGTGATAAGTGGATTATTAGCCTAGAAACTTGGAATACCCAAGATATAATTCACAAACCAGATGAAGCACAACAAGAAGGAAGAACAAAGTATGGATACTCTGGTCCCTCTTAGAAGGAGAATCAAAAATATCTACAGGAGATACAGAGATAAAATGTAGAGCAGAGACTGAAGGAAAGACCATCCAGAGACTGCACCACCTAGGGATCCACCCCATATACAGTTACAAAACCCAGACACTATTGTAGATGCCCACAAGTGCATGCTGACTGGAGCCTGATATAGCTGTTACCTGGGAGGCTCTGCCAGTGCATGACATATACAGAGAGGACACTCTCAGCCAGCCATTGAATTGAGCATAGGGCCCCCAATGGAGGAGATAGAGAAAGGACCAAAGGAACTGAAGGAGTTTGCAGTAACATAGGAAGAACAACAATATGAGCCACCCAGTACTCCCAGAGCTCCCAGGGATTAAGCCACCAGCCAGAGTACACATAAAGGGACCCATGGCTCCAGCTACATATGCAGCAGAGGATGGCCTTGTTGGACATCAAAGGGAGAAGAGGCCCTTGGTCCTGAGAAGGCCAAATGCCACAATGTAGGGGAATGCCAGGACAGAGAAGCAGGAGTGGGTGGGTTGGTGAGCAGGGGGAGGGGGATGGGTTAGGGGATTTTGGAGGGGGGTATTACCAGGAAAGGGAACAACATTTGAAATGTAAATAAAGAATATATCTAACAAAAAAAGAAGCTTCTTTTTGCAGCAGAGAGAGGGAGAGAGAGAGAGATCTTATTAAAGAAATCCACAGTTGGTCAAAACTGTTAGAGTTAACAGACTGTGGAGTATGCGGCCCCAGTTTACACACCTACAACACAATCACAAAGCTAAGGCTCAGGGAGCGTCTCAGAAGAGGAGGTAGAGAGATTGTAAGCACCAGAGGCCCAGGACATCTTCTGGAGACGGAGTCTTTGATATATGACAAGGAAGCTACACCAGCAACACCACCAGTTGCCCTATCAGTGTAGCTGGGGAAAATCTCACCAGTCCCCACCAACAGATAAAGAAGCACAGGCCATTCATGACTGCTTCAGGGGGAAAGCTAGGGGTGCCCAGGGCATGAGCTTCCTGATAAACTCTAATCCAAAGTAATTGGCTTTAAAATGCATTTACAAAGGAGACCAAATGGATTCAGGAGGCTATACTGATGATACACGTGTCAAATAATTATTAAAGAAGAAGTCATGGACTGGAGATGAATAGGGACACAGGAGGAGTCTGATCAGGGAGACATAGAGGTTCAAATGATATAGATACAATACTCAAAAAATGAAAAATTAAATTAAAAGGGCAATGGAGGAAACAGTGTTCTTCCAACAACCCAAGTGTGAGAACTTATTCTCCAGATGAGAATGCAGGTAAACCAGTAATCCCAAACTCAGTTTGCTGAGGCAGGAGGATCTAGGGCTTAAAGCTAGCCTGGCTGTATAACGAGACCATGTCTCAAAACAAAACAAAAAATAAAAAGACAAAATTTAGTTTCACTATAACAAAGTCAGCTCCTGACAGGCATGGTGACACATACCTGTGAACTTAGCTCAGGAGGATTCCTGTCAGTGTGAGGCCTCGTTGGGTTTATATAGTGAGATCCTATCCCATCAACACAAAAGAACCAAACAGATGAGTTATTACTGTTCTAGAAATGAAGGTGCAGGGACAGAGAACCAGGGCACCTCAGCTGGCTTGCATCTGACAACCCTAACATAAGCGGTGGTCTTCGAGTTGTAACAACAGTTAACTGCTTGCACTTTTTGTTCATCTAAACCTAAATAGAAATAAGGAAGCAAACAGCTAAAAGCCTACTCAAAATAAAGTAAAAGATAAAAAGCGTACCCCAAAAAAGGCAAAACCTCACCAGAAACATTTTCTCCCAATTTTCCATCATATTACACTAAGTCTATTCTTCACTCAATTTGCAACCAAGTCCCCCCTAAATTTCTCCCTCTTTAATGAACACACACTTTATTTCATGCAAATGTCTCTCCTACAGG